>NC_044055.1:6611327-6698827 GCF_902167405.1 Gadus morhua | reverse complement strand
ACTCAAAGCACCCTCCCAAAAAGAACAACTTGCAACCGCCCAAATGCCTTGCCCGTGCATCGACAAGCTTCATCATTATTCTCAGGCTTTTGTTCTCATTATTTCAATCTGGGAAAGAATGTACATTCACACAATGCACCAGATGGTTCGAGTTTGATATGGTATGCATATGAGAAGCACGAGAAAAAAATGGCCTCAATTGAACAGGAATTCCTTGAAGACTATCACTTAGATGTGGAATGTTGTTTTTGTCCGGGGATTCGGGAGTTTTAGCATAACTGCAGAAGGATGGACTTCTGCCAAGGAAGCCAGAGGATTCTTTTTCTCCCTCGATCCCTTTGGGTTGCCATGGTTTTCGATAGCTCCACACCACAAAACAAAGAGATGAGTTGGAGTTGATCTCCTTGCCATTGTGTACAAAATCTGTAATATGTGTCTATGTATATTTTTCATTTGCAGACTTCAACTCCAACTAATGCTCCGAAATCCGTATGTTGATAAATCACGTTGATTTGTATTAAGACAATTTTAATTTAAGAAACAAAAGAGTTAAAATGTACATATTCCCTTTATGGTCATTGCCCCTCTCTCTGTTGACATGCCACTAAAGATCAGTGTATTATATGATTATGAAACAACATAATCCCTGTATCACATCACACCTCGAGAATTATAACAACTCAAAACCTCCCTACATGTTAGCTATTAGTCATACATGGCGTTCTATACAAATTACTATCCCAGCCCACAGGTCAGCTGAAACATTGATGAATCACACATTCCTCTACAATCACAGAGATGCATGGCATCGTATCTCAGAAGCCCAACATGACCCCATTTAAAAACACATTTGTAATCTTGCCGGCTCTCTGATGGACACCACCACCCACCTCAAGGGGGCCCTAGAAGGATGTTTAGTGATGGATATTTCATTAAAATGTTTCTGCTCTGAGTAAGCAGGATGTAAAAAAACAAAACACATATATTTACACACACTCATAGTGTTAAGCCCTAAATGAACAGACGCACGCGCGCGCGCGCACACACACACACACACACACACACACACACACACACACACACACACACACACACACACACACACACACACACACACACACACACACACACAGGCAGGCACACTAACACAGGCACACACATAAGTACACAGACAAAGGATCGATGTGTTGCAACGCATCCAGTGTTGTTCACAGCATTGGAATCTCCCAAGGAAAGATGTGGTAGCGTTCCCACGGCCCTCTCCGTCCTTCTCTACGGCTCGGGGGGGGGGGGGGGGGGGGAGATTTCACACAGGTGTCAACACTGGCTTCTCTTGCCTTTGGTGTACCAGTGGGGGGTAAAAGTGAGAGAGTTGGTTAGGGCTGCATAACTTTGTGGTCTGCACACTCCCCACTCTCCTATTCCCCCCCACGCCCCCCAAATAAAGATATTTCTCTCTTTTTTCAACGATTTTTACAGGCGGGAAATGATAGAGGCTGTCTTCATGGATGCATTGTCTTTAGATGTGCTGGGTGTAAGGTTGCTGGGTATTGTCTTAGATCTGCGTGGTGTTGGGTTTCAGAGGCTCAACGTCTCTCCAGCCCTTTGTTCCTCAAGGCACACCAGGTTTTGGAGACATTTTGGAAGTCCTCTAGTACTTTACTGTTGTTCACAGTCCATGACTCCTATAGTGGGTCTACTGGGCCTGGTAGTGTGGTATAATGGGCCTGTCGGCATGGTTTAATGGGCCTGCGAGCATAGTATATAAGGTCTGTTAGCATATAGCGGGGCTTTGATCGTAGTATGGGTCTCTTGGTGTATACTGGGGCTTTGATCGTAGTATACTGGGTCTCCTAGCGTATACTGGGGCTTTGATCGTAGTATACTCGGTTTCTTAGCGTATACTGGGCTTTGATTGTAGTACGTGTACTGTGTATGTTAGCATAGTATACTGGGCCTGTGAGCATATATACTGGGCCTTTGACCATATATACTGGGCCTTTGACCATATACACTGGGCCTTTGACCATTATACTGGGCCTTTGACCGTATTTACTGGGCCTGTTCTTTTATACTGGGCCGTTGAGCAGGTACGGTCCTTCAACCTGTTTGAGCTGTTCATCTCGTCGCAGTGATGAGGGTTCACTTCCAGCATTCCACTGTTATATAAGCCTGGTGCCGTGTCACTCTCTGAGATGTTGTTATTTGAGATTCCCAGTGAAGTGGATCAGAACGCACAGCTAGCTAGGGGTGAACGCACACACACACACGCGCACGCACACACACACACACACACACACACACACACACACACACACACACACACACACACACACACACACACACACACACACACACACACACACACACACCAACACAAACGTGCGCACCTAGCTCCCAGGTCACATGCCTTTCCCCCTTTTATTTGCCAAGAAAATGTCATTCTCTTCTTTCTTTTGGTTTACTCTTTTCACTATTGGTGATTACTGCTCTCTCTCCCTCTCTCTAGCGCTCTCCTACTCTCTCTCTCCCCCCCCTTTAAGTGTTTGTAATGCTTGGCATGCAAACTATTTAGCATGCTTAGGAATAAAAGCAGGACCAAAGGACTAGCCCTCAGAGAAACTAAGAAAAATGTTTTTTTTTCTCTGCTTCACCCCACACATCATTCAGCGACCACATCACCAAGACAGCAACATCCACTCCCCTGCACATAGTCCCGAGTCTAGACGTCTTCGGCCATTTACGTTCTTTTGCATTTGACACTTCATAAAACAGCCCAAAAAAGACATTGTTTTGGTCCCATGCACCCATTGTTTTGCCATGTTTTCATGGACAAATCTCTAGATGGGAAAGGGAAAAGACAAGAAGGAGAAAAATAGATCTCTCTCTCTCTCTCTCTCTCTCTCTCTCTCTCTCTCTCTCTCTCTCTCTCTCTCTCTCTCTCTCTCTCTCTCTCTCTCTCTCTCTCTCTCTCTCTCTCTCTCTCTCTCTCTCTCTCTCTCTCTCTCTCTCTCTCTCTCTCTCTCTCTCTCTCTCTCTCTCTCTCTCCCTCTCCATATCCCCCCCTTAGGAGGCCAGATAATGATATACTGGAAGGGGCAGATTGCAGGGTTTGCCATGGGTCTGGAAGTGTAAACACAGCACAAAATATTCTACTCGGGACATTCCAGAAAAGTCCTTCACACAGGATTCTTGGAAGTGCTCCTCTGGTGTTTGCATTCTTCCCCTGTGGAACAGTGGTGCTATTAGCAGTGCTAACAGCGATACTAACAGTGGTGCTATTTGCAGTGCTGAACAAGTTGTTAACGGCAGTGATATGAAGCAGTGCTAATTGCGGCGCTGACAGGAGTGCTAACAGTGATGCTAACCGTGTTACTACAGCAGTTCTATCACCAATGCTAATGCTAGTTAACGGCAATGCTAACAGGGATGCAAACAGCAATAATAACAGATGTACTAACATGCGCATTAGGAGTATTAACAGTGTTGCTAACTGTGGTTCTAACAGGGTTGCTACCTGTGTGGCTAACATAATTTCTGTTAGCCACATGCTAACAACAATGCCAAGTGCTAACAACAATGCTAACAGCAGTGCTAACATGAGCACTGACAGTAGTTCAAACAGTGGTGTTTACTTCTCGTTCTCAAGATATAAATTCCACTGGTTCACTGACATCTTACTTTAAGGTTTGATGTTCAACAGCTTTTTTATCTTTTGCATAGTTTTATAATATTTTATCGTCAATTATCTGTTGAGGTTCTTTTGAAACATCAAACATGTTTCATGTTCAAAGTACATTGAATATCTAGGCTATTGTAGAAAATAATGATTCAACACAAGCCAATGTAAGAAAGGTGCAAAATTGTTTAGTTCTTCCAGTAACCGTAATAATGTTTCAAAACATTTCCTAAACCTAAACATAACATTATTTATAAAACATATTAATGTTGCTGACAGGTCATTGGATTAACTGCAAGCCATCACAACATTCAATGCACCTCACTTATTATATATTACTCAAGATATAAATCAACAATCAAGATAACATATCTAACATATTGTGTTTACAGTTTAATAGATTGATAACACATGCACTGCATTCCACAGCCTAACTTGTTTTAGTACAACCCCTAGGGTGAAACAAATCTAGCATTGTGTTTGAAGGGAACCTTGTTCAAATCTATGAATAACGATTCATCAAAACGTTATGATTAAATCAAATTCAGTTTCTTTTTTTTATGTTTGGAATATGTGGACTTAATAAGGGTAACATACACGGCTGGTCAACTGACTTCTTAGCCGAGGGCAGTTATCTGGTTCAAAGAACAACATGACTAAATTAACTTCTTCTTTTAACCAAATTCTTCTTTAATTTGCCCTTTCAGCATTATAGGTCATCTAGAATTATTTTCGTCTGAAAATAGACGCCGTAAAAATAGGCAGTCTGTGTTAAACAACACAATGAGCAGCTTTTAGTCCATGTTGGACACAACGAGCTCTTTGTGTCTCAGCAGACACGTCAGAACCTTGAGTTAGGGTCATTAACATATCTCCCAGCTGAATCATCTTGTCCTGGTACTACCACCAAAGTTGGTAGTCCTCTGTCAGAGATGGTGGGTTCTCACAGTTGAAATTGTTTTGAATTGTAAAGAGTAAAAGAAAATCATATACTTATTGGGATATTATATAAATATAGATTTGAAATTACGCATAATATTAAGATTATAGCTAGAGGTATGATATTTTGAGGGATATGACAAGACATAAGCAGTATAATAGTCTGCTAGATTAACATTTTGAATAGTCAAACTAACGGATGAAAGGTAATTTGCAAAACATTGTCGCCACAAAAAAAATAGGAAAATAAAGTGCGTTAATGGTTTAGTTCACATTTCACAACCACAGTTCACAACAATTCAATGGTACAACATTGATCTGATCAATTGATCACGTTGATCACATCGATCAATTGCACGTCAAGGCAGGCATGCAAATGAGGTTTGCATCAATCCAGTTTGATGACCGTTTAACGTGACAGGACCCTACTGCCAGGTAACCTCAGCTGTTAAAATGTGCAATCTGAAAAGCGTTTCAATGAGCTCATGCCTTAGATCTACCGAGAGCCAAACCGAAACCAACCAGGCCATATATCAGCCATCTGAATAAAACAGGAAGGCCTGCTCATACCCCCTGACCCCTCAACTCAATACCTACCTACAGCCCAGTGCCAGCACACATTCCTCACCACCGCTGAAAGTGTGGAAAGTCCCTAAACCTAACCCTAACCCCAGTAGCTTTTCAGAACTGATGATCTGACACAGAGCTCTCTCTCTCTCTCTCTCTCGCTCTCGCTCTCGCTCTCGCTCTCGCTCTCGCTCTCTCTCTTTCTCTCGCTCTTGCTCATTCTCTCTCTTGCTCACTCTATCTCTCTTCCTCCTCTCTCTCTCTCTCTCTCTCTCTCTCTCTCTCTCTCTCTCTCTCTCTCTCTCTCCCCCTCTCTTTTCTGTCTCGCCCGCCCACTCTCTCACCCCCGCTCTCTCTTTTTCCATCACGCCGGCGGCCAAACAGGCATCAGATCACATGTTATGTGCGGGCTCAGCAGCGGAGGACGTAGATATTTGCTGGGGACACGCATGCCGGGGCCACAGAGAGAATGATCGGCACGCGGCTGACCTCCCAGGCGGGCAGAGGAGAGTGGTGTGGCCCTGGCGGGAGGGGGGGTCCAGGGGCTGTTTTAGGACAGGGTCCGCTGTGGTCCGCTGCTGTGTCATCTGTCTGCGGCGGCGGCGGCGGCGGCGTGTGTGGTGGTGTCTCTGAGGTGCAGCAGACGTCTGCAGCGATGTTCTCACACCTCATAAGGACAGCGCGGGCTGAGGCCTTGGGGTTGTTGAGGAATGCATCGGGGCCCCCCCTTGGGTGCGGGGCCACTGATTTTAGTTGCAGTTTCACCCCTCACGACTGGGAGGAGGGAGAAGGCGCGAGGGCAGGGGGGTTTAGACCAGGATCCCGAAACAAGTGGTTTCTATTCTGAGGTGCCGGATGAATACAAGTCGTTAGTGCGCACAACACACACGCGCGCTCACACGCATACTGTGGGTCCAACTTGGGAGCATTACGTGATGCACGAGACCGCCCTCTGTCTAGCCTGCTGCCCTATGGAATACCGGGGACACTCGGCCTTCCCAGATCAATTTACGATTTATGTGTCGGGAATATTTTTTAGAAAGAGAGATGGGAATCCATGAGAGTGGATGGGACTCCTGTGTATAATTAACCGTTTGGAGCATGTCAAACTACAACCGACAGTGAACAGAGGTGCAATTCTTGGCAGGAGGAGTATTTCTAAAAGCACTAGTATTTCCAGAAAAAGATAAAGACTAGAGAAAGATAAAGAACAGAGACTTCCATATGAGCTACATTCTGTCCCTCCGCACCGAGGAATGTCATACAAGTGATTAGTATTTGTGGGTTTTTCCACACAGATTCACCAATTTTCAATTGATAAGGAATTAATAGTTAGTGATGATGAACTCAATAACATGGAGCCATTCCTAAGTGTTTTTTTAAGTGCCCTTGTGTCTACTGCCTCCTACATTTGGCACCCACTGACTGTCACCCTGGATAGTACACAAGGAGACAATATCCAGTATCATGATGGGTTTGCAAAAATGTGGTTTGGCCAGTTAGGTGGTATGGGGGACAGGATGTCTGCCTCAAATTTACCCAGTTATATACGGTTACTATGAATTTCCTTCTTAAGATACTTTTGAGAATCTGGCACCTCTAACTCCATTAGAAAGGTGTGTTCTTAGTCACTTCCCGACATCTGACTCCTGTGAACCAGAGTTCCTAAGCAGCAGCAGCAGGACCAGCTCCGACACGCTGGGAGAAGGTTGCTCAACAAAATTAAATGCCAAGGCGCCATCTTGTTTTTTGCATTCGCAACACATGCCTGAAATAAATCAGGTGTGCCTGGCCATGTCTATTGACTGTACTTGGGAAAACATCAGCTCGATATTCCCTGGGAACACGGCATTCAAACCCCTCAAATCGCCCGGAACAGTATCCGAGCGGTTTCAGGGAATATGAACAGGATGTAGATGCTTTGTTCAGGGGGGCGGTGGGTGGGGTCCGCGCTGCCTCTAAGAACAGGAAGTCATCTCGACAAGCACACAGTGCCCATTATCCCTTCTCATTCTCGTGTTGGGAAGCTATTGTGTCTGCGTGAATGAGGAAGACATTGGTAGATGTGAGAGTCAGTCAGAGGAATCCATCCCACACCTTCAGAGTCCTATCCTGTTGCATTCCTCCAACGATCCCGGCCTATCGCATGACCCTGCCTTCCATTCTGTCTCATTCTTTCCCACACCATCTCAACTCGTCAGCCTTGTTGTGTCTGAACAACCCGCTTACTCACATCCACATGGATTCTCGCTTGTTTACGGGATATTATATGTGATGCCGCTCAGCCCAGACTCATTTATCCAACATGGTCAACGTGATTTAAACTATACACGATGATTTCGTTCACTTCTTTCTTTTATAGATCTTGCTTAAAGGCAATGCATGGCCAAGGAAAGGAACAGCCTCAAAGTTTGACTTATTAATATTATATTACAAAAGTTACAAATAGATTTATTTGTAACTTATCATCCAGTTTTGGTAGTTTAAAGGTAGTGGAGACATTAAATTATTATTTGTATCAACATTTGTATTATTATATTTGTTATTATTTGTATGGATAGTTGTTATTTATTATCATAAAAGTCCTTTAAATATCAGCCTTACATTCCTTTGGTGTTAACAGGAAAAGTTATACAATGATGGGACAGTTGCCAAAACTAAGTGCTTTCCACCCACACATGCAAACTTTATGTGTGGACTGACTCATTGACACACACACACACACACACACAGACATACACACACACACACACACACACACACACACACACACACACACACACACACACACACACACACACACACACACACACACACACACACACACACACACACACACACACACACACACACACACACACCATACTAGAGGGTGTAGAGGAAGTATTGAGTTGGTGCTAATGACAAAGTGGGACAAAGTCGAAGGGGAAACACTAACTACTCCTACTGCGTTGTTAGCACTGCCTGCCCAACTATCACATCACTTACCAAAGAACATCAAGCCCGGCCTCCTAAAACGCCTCCCCGGAATGCTTGTTTATTTGTTTGCATGGTTGTGTGGTTGTGTGTGTTTGTGTGTGTGTGTGTGTGTTTGTGTGTGTGTACATGCGTGCGTGCGTGCATATGTGCATGTGCCTCTCCGTCTGTATGCGTCTGTGTGTGTTAGGTGTGTGTGTGTGAGTGTATGTCTGTGTGTGTGTGCACTTGTGCATGTGTGCGTGTGTGTGCGTGGACGTGTGTGCGCTTGTGCACGTCTGAGTGTGTGTCCGTGTGTGTGCGCTTGTGCATGTGTGCGTGTGTGTGTGTGTGTGTGCGTGCATGTGTGTGCACTTATGCATGTCTGAGTGTGTGTCCGTGTGTGTGTGAGTTGTTGCATGTGTGCTTGTGTGTGTGCGCGCGTGCGTGTGTCCATTTGATAAAGAAGGGCATGGCGCGGAGAGGGGCGATGGAGGCCCCTGACCAGGCCAGGGTGCGCTTTATGGATGGTGTTGTTCTAATGGGCCGACTGGCCTCAGGCAGGGAGGACATGCAGACATCTGTGTGCTTCAATCAATCGCAGTGGCTGGGGTTTGATTGCATCATGCAAAATTGTTGTTTGTCTGTTCCAGTCAGATGTTTGGGAGTTATTCTTGCGTTTGTTTTTCATCCACTTTACTGGGTAAATGGTCGGACATTTCTGAAGAATAGATGTAGGCCGATTACTCACTACATGGTATTCTATTAGTAAACTATTTCCACTCCTCCTTCGCTCCTTCCTCTCTCTCTCTCTCTCTCTCTCTCTCTCTCTCTCTCTCTCTCTCTCTCTCTCTCTCTCTCTCTCTCTCTATCCCTCTGTGTGTCTCTCTCTCTCTCTCTCTCTCTCTCTCTCTCTCTCTCTCTCTCTCTCTCTCTCTCTCTCTCTCTCGCTCTCTCTCTCTCTCTCTCTCTCTCTCTGTCTCTCTGTCTCTCTCTCTGTCTCTCTGTCTCTCTCTCTCTCTCTCTCTGTCCCTCTGTGTGTCTCTCTCTCTCTCTCTCTCTCTCTCTCTCTCTCTCTCTCTCTCTCTCTCTCTCTCTCTCTCTCTCTCTCACTCTCTCTCTCACTCTCTCTCTCTTTCTCTCTCTCTCTCTCTCTCTCTCTCTCTCTCTCTCTCTCTCTCTCTCTCTCTCTCTCTCTCTCTCTCTCTCTCTCTCTCTCTCTCTCTCTCTCTGTCTCTTCCTCCCTTCCCTCTTCTCACTCTATTTCTACATTCCAACTACGCCATAAGGATATTATCCTCACTTCCCGGCTATTAAACAAGCACGGACTGAAATCCACATTCATCACCTCCAGCTCTCGTTGCTGCTATGCGATTCAAAACACAAGTCACTTTCTCGGGCTTGCTTCACACACATGTTCACACTTACACACAAGTATCTCTTGACATTTATCTTTTCCCCATTTTTGTTTCGACAACTCAGTGGATTGAATCACGCTGGGATTCACATGTGCTCCGTCCATCGATTTAGCGACTCCTGCCAGGCATGTAACCTTGCTTCAGGCCGTAAGAAGAGTAGCCCTGCATGTTGTGCACGCATGGAATTTAGAATCCGCAAATCAGCAGGTGCCTGCGCCGTGGGTAATGGGGTGAGCAGGGTACAAAGAGCAGCTATGCTGCCACTGATTGGGAAGACACGGGCCTGGGATACCAGAGGACAGCTGCAGGAGAGAGTCTCAAACACACTCATTTGCGCGCACACACACACACACACACACACACACACACACACACACACGCACACACACACACACACACCAAACACACACACACACACACACACACACACACACACACACACACACACACACACACACACACACACACACACACACACGTGCACAAACTCATAGGCACACTCACTCATGCGCACATACACACACATTCATGAACACACAAACACACACCAATGAATACACTCATACACACGTACATTCATGAACTCAGACACACTAACACCCCCCCCCCACTCACATACACACACACACACACACACGGACCCAATCAAACACACACATGCACACCAACACACACACACACACACACACACACACACACACACACACACACACACACACACACACACACACACACACACTCATGAACCCAATCACAAACACACACACACACACACACACACACACACACACACACACACACACACACACACACACACACACACACACACACACACACACACACACACTCTTTCAAAACACCTAAAGAGTAAAGAAATAAATAGCTAAGGAACATGTTGCTTTTTATTCAAGCACCAATGTTTGGCAGTCATTGCATTATTGCATTATTTGAGTATGCCTGGATACATATCCACCCATAGTCATGGTAATAAATGAACATTTGCAGTCCATTCCGCCTCCTCCCCCTCCCATTGGAACCGTGCGGTTTTACGCTTTTGATCGTCGAGGGACCTCGCGCTTCGCATTCCTCGCATTCCGCTCTCCCTCCCTCCCTCCTCGGTTACTTATTATCGCCGCTCTCTACGCAACCATTTCAGAGTAGACCAGGGCAGCCAGCACGGAGACACAAGCCGCGCGTCCGACTCGGCGACACGGAGGATGTACACTAGTTGAGGTCCGCGGAAACCCTTTTGGAAATAGTGGACTATTAAAAAGAAGTGTTTCGAGTCCCCAAACTTTTCGTCCAGGATGAAAGCGTGAGCTGGTGAGTCGGTCCTGGTGGTTTTTATGTTCAACTGAAGCATATAGATGATTAGGTTATTATTTTCACAATGTGATGTATCAACGGGTAATGAGTGACGACACTTGGCTCTTTAGAGGATTTGGTGAAGGAGTTTTATTCTGTAGGGTTTTCTGCCGTTTTGCTCCCCCGTGAGATAGAAACGTACTTTGACATGCGGTGGGACATCTCTCCACAACATCTGAATGTCGCTGTTTAGTAAAGTTAGGCTTTACGGATTGAATAGCCATTACAGAACCTCAATATTGCTACATAAGCTACAATCAGCTTGATTTCCATAATATCCGTCATCCAATGTCTGATTTATATTATTTTATCAATGTTTGGGCTATTTATCCAATACAACATTAAAAATATAAAGCCCATTCACCTTGCTGAACAAATTGCCTAATTTCATTTTGTGATAGCCTGCTAGAGCTTCAATTACAGCTTTTTAACTAAAGACCGTCTACAATCATACATTTGTGTATTATTAAATGAATATGAACTTGTTCTTAACTTATATCATCTACTCCCACCTTCCATTATGTGGCAGGTTCACAGCTGCTTCCAGAACACCACCAGACAGACCCACCCCTCCACACACCCTCAGCCCATCATGACGTCCACAGAGGAGCCGTCCGGCACGGTCCTCCACCGGCTGATCCAGGAGCAGCTCCGCTACGGCAACCCCACAGACACACGCACCTTACTGGCCATCCAGCAGCAGGCTCTGCGCGGAGGCAGCGGCGGCGGCGGCGGCGGCGGAAGCGCGCCCGGCAGCCGGCCCAGCAGCGGAGGGGACGCGGCCCGGAGCCCGCGCTCCTCCCTGGAGAGCCTGACCCAGGAGGACGGCGGCGGCGGCGGCGGCGGCGGCGGCCAGTACCCCCAGCTCTCCGCCCGGCAGGAGCCCCAGGGCCAGGAGCACCAGGGGGACTACCCGCACTCGGAGAGCAGCTACACGCTGTACCAGCTGCACGGCGAGGAGCTGCCCACCTACGAGCAGGCCAAGGCCCAGTCCCAGTACCTGGCCGCGCACCACTGGGCCCCGGCCGCCCAGCTGGCGGTGGCGGGCCCCCTGAAGGAGCTCCACGAGGGGGCCTACCTGCGCGAGGGGGACTTCCACGCCGAGGTGGACCCGGCGGAGCTGAAGAGGGGCCACGCGCGGTCGCTGAGCGAGCGCCGCATGCAGATGAACCTGGAGAGGAGCCACGCCGAGGCCAAGGCGGACGCCATGAAGAGCTCCTCCCACAGCTACCCGGAGCTGTTCTACTACCACCAGCCCCAGGCACCCCCCCAGCCGGGCTCCGGGCCCGGCCAGGACCAGCGCAGCCCGCCCCCAGAGTACTGTGCCCCCCCGCAACAGCCCCAAGGATTTGTACCCCTGGAGCAAGAGCCCATGCACAGGTACACGGAGGACGCAGTGTGGTTGCGTGTTATTTTTTTTCTTTCTTCTCACCCACCGTGAATGGGGTGGGTGGATCGCGTCATCTCCGGCGTTTTCCGTTGAATTTCTTTTCAATTTAGGGCGTCTGCTGGTGATTGTCTCCTCGAGAGGGTTATTGTGTCTGGTAGCGTGTAAACACGCCGTTGGTTACCGCTCCTCCTCTGATTCACACCCGGGCCTCCCAATTCCCCCCGGGCTCAAATATCTCCTCCGTGGGGGAACGGTTGTAGCATACCTGAGCTCCGCCGCAGGAACACGGTGTAGGAGGTTTAGGCCCAACATGGACACTGTCGTCAGGACGCCCAGCATAGAGTTTTGTTGCCTACAGGGATGGCTTACTGCTGGAGGAATATTGAGAATTGTATCTCCCCGGCAAGCAAACTCTTAATGGGGGGCAAGAGGTTTTGTGTGTGTGTGTGTGTGTGTGTGTGTGTGTGTGTGTGTGTGTGTGTGTGTGTGTGTGTGTGTGTGTGTGTGTGTGTGTGTGTGTGTGTGTGTGTGTGTGTGTGTGTGTGTGTGTGTGTGTGTGTGTGGGGGGGGGGGGGGTCCCTCCTCCTCCTCAAGGTGTTGACATTCTTCGGCCAGAGGAGTCGGCTCGTCTGCTTGCGGACGGTCTAAAATAGGGGATGGCGGGGTGTTCATGTGATATTTCAGATGCCTCGCTCCAATGCATTCCTTTCTCACATCCATGCTACTCAGTATAGCAAGCCAGTGGAGGGAGGGGGGCCCGGTTGGTGTTTATGATTAATGTAGGCAGATATAACTGCTGTTGTTAATGCCTTTCTATTTCCTCCCTCTTGGGTGACGTGAGGAATCCGATAGGCTAGTCTTTGACCACATGTCATTTCATACGTAAATTTATTTGAGATGCAAAACTAAATATATCGTACATATGTCGCCACCTACTTATGCTAACTGCTCCTGCATCAATTTGTCTTAATGTAGGTATGGCCAGAACTGTCCGCAGAGCGATATGCTGTGCTACAACACACTGCCCCCTGCTGGCCTGGAGGAGCCCAGCCAGGTAGAGCTGCTGCTGATGGAGAACGATAGGCTGAGGCAGGAGCTGGAGAGCCACCGGGAGAAGTCCGGCCGCATCCACAAGGTAAGAGACAACATGGCCGCCAATGGGGACAAATCTCAAAGTCGAAATTATTTTGGAAATATTGTTTACGGTGTACGACCCAACCAAGGGATGTCATCTTTTTATTTTGTATCAACAAGAACATTCGTCACAACCCGCGTTGATATTTTCCTGTAAACGTTAACACGTTGGACTTTTTAATGACAGTAAAAGTCGCCCACAACAGGCTTAGGGAGGGTAAAAAAACAAACACTTTCCAGTTGAATCACACCGGTTGCAGTGTTGTCACACCAAACAACGTGACCTCACTCCCTGTATTTACACCTCGAACCCAAGGCATGCTGCAGCATACCGCTCGCTAGCCATTGTCACCTGTCTAGGAGGAAACTGGAGCCTAGCAAACAGTTGTCAGCCAGACATCTGACCCCAGGCACACTCCCTCATCTGCCCTAGAGAAATGCACTCAACAGCTGCTCACTTCCCCCCCTCAAGACACACAATCCCCTCTCTTGTACAACCAGGACTCAGAGAAAGTGTGTTTTCTACATTCATGCCATTTTTGTTTTGGTATTTTTGAGAGCTTCTTGGGAGGGAGAGAAAGCACGGGCCTTTCATACACTTCCCTCGTTTATATATTAATTGTTTTACATTACCTCATTCAAATTCCTGGGAGTCAGATTCTTCTTCTAATGTAACACACCCACACACACACATACACACACACTCACACACTCTCACTCCGATTGTTCTCATTGTTCGCTCAGCCAACAAAACGGCCAAGCCCTCTCAATCGTTCACGATCACAACAAAGCCCGGCTCGCTGGGCTCGGTTCAGCACACCACAACACTTGACATGGACTGCAACCCGAGTCCCAATACGCTTACATCACCCAAAAAACCTGTGCCTTGACTCAGCCCTTAAGAATGATAATTGCCACAGTTGGAAAGTTTTTCTTCCCTCTCTCTCTGCCTCTGCCGGGGCCACAGCCCTGGGTAAACATGCCAGTGTGACTGCCGTAATGGTGGGCGTCGCCGGAGCTGTTTCCACAAACCCAGGCACAGGCATGCACACCTTTTCCCGCACTGGCAGCCTTCCCGAAAAAGAGCAAGAGCGGCCTTTGTGTGTTTATGTGTGTGTGTTTGTGTGTGTGTGTGTGTGTGTGTGTGGGTGTGTGTGTGCACGCCCGCACCTGGAACTAGGCCTGTTGCCCCAAAGGAATGCAGATACAGATCAGAGCTGGCAAGGAGTGGTGCGGACTGAAAATATATGCTTGTTTTCATGGGTGTTGGTCTAACATTCATGCTAAACATGCCAGTGTTAATCCTTTAGAAGGAAAGGGGAAAAAATTACATAAAACCCGTTAATACATCCGTCAATCAACTTTCACACTAAATTCTTTATTCATCAAATTAATTTTGTAATGAGGTAATTCACGTGAAATGGGAAAAACTGCAGAATACAATGATGTACGTTCTTCAGTTGAATTTGAAGTCTCTCAGCCACCAGATCCATATATTATGTATCCTTCATTTCTCTCATGTCCCCCTCCAGTTGGAGCAGGAGATCCAGCGTATATCGGAGGCCTACGAGACCCTGATCCAGGGCAGCGGCAAGCGGGAGACCCTGGAGCAGACCCTCAGGAAGAGGCTGGTGGCCGAGATCCGCAGGCTGCAGGACTTCAACCGGGACCTGAGAGGTGAGCGCCCACACAAGCGCCCTGACGCTAGAAAGGAGACGCTCAATCGCAAGTGGTATTTTAAGGATTATAAAAAAAATGACTAACGGTATTCCGGTGGAATCTCTTTTTTCATTTCCAGAAAACTTGGAGAATGCTCGAACGCACGTCGCAAAGGAAGTGGAGGCCGCCGACCACAACCAGCACATCATGGCCAAACTCCTCGAGCAGAGTGAGTTTATCTGTCGTCCCGTCCGGTTTGATTCCTCTCTCTCTCTCCGTCTCTTGCTGGATATTCTCTCCCTGCTCCTCCTTCATGATATACATTCACGATATGGATTCAGTTGTTGGAAGGCAACATGGGTGGGGGAATGGGGGGTAGGGGAATGGGGGGTGGGCATTAGGCACATCCCGCATGAAGGAATTTTTCAATTGCGTCAACTTCTCGGCTTACTTGGTAAGTAGCCTTAATGGAGAGAGAGAGAAATTGCAAATCATAATGGAAAAAAAAGTGCAGTGGAACCAAAATCCTGGAAAAAGTAGTTCTAAATCAGTGGTTGTTGGTGTGGCCATTTTGAACAATGTGCTCGTGCTGTTATGTGGGTCAAAGGGATGCACCCGCCACGACCTCCCCTGAGCACCCTTCCTCTTCCCCTTCCCTTCCCCGTCCTCTCTCCGTAATCCACTAGCGCTCGGGTCCATAGCTGCATCCGAGCGGCCCCAGGAGAAGCAGCTTGTTTGCGCAACCTCAATGGGAGGAAGTGGGAGTGATGCATGTGGCCCACTTTCTCTATAACAGGAAATGCTTCAGATGCTCAACAATTGGATCCCAGTGTTTCCCCGGTCCGAACCTCCCTTCGCCCTTCTCGGCTTTCCCTCTCCTCCGACTCGGGATCTCGACAGGGTTATCTAAACACTGCGTTCACGACGACGTAAACACGTGCTGAATAATGACCCTAACCCCTTCCTCCTCTTCCTCTCCCCCCTCCAGACGAAGAGCAGAACTTTGAGCGGGAGCGCGTGGAACGCGAGCTGCAGCGCCTCCGGGCGGCGGCCGAGGAGCAGAGCGTGCGCTCGGAGCAGGTGGAGCAGGCGCTGGAGGCGTCACGCGGGCGTGGCCGCCAGCTGGAGGAGGAGCTGAGGAAGAAGAGGGCGTACGTGGAGAAGGTGGAGCGCCTGCAGGGCGCCCTGGCCCAGCTGCAGGCCACCTGCGAGAAGCGGGAGAACCTGGAGATGAGGCTGAGGACGCGGCTGGAGCAGGAGCTCCGGAGCCTGAGGGCCCAGCAGGTAAACAGCTGGAACTCAACGGAGAACACGCACTGGATCACGGGTAGCCGTCGGATCATTTACACTTCGGCTCCTTGTCAGAAGAAAGAGAAACAATAGATCGGTTCTATGTTCATAGAACCAAGTGCCAAGCACCCACAATTGCTAGGTTAACCCATTCCCCGAATACCACAATGCTAGCTAGGATAAGCCGCTACACAATGATAGGTACTATTTGTGTCGAAAATGCTTTCTACAAGTGCAAGGACATGCAACATACAATAAGAGGAGTAATGCATAGGGATTAAATGCAGTGTAGAAATCTTTGTGGCATGCGGCCATGTTGAACTGTTACTTTATGAACTGACCCAGCGATTTCTCTCCGTGTTTGACCTAACCCCTGTCTCTCTCTCCCTCTCTCTCCTTCTCCCTACAGAGGCAGTCCCAGCCCCCCGGTGTGACGGTGGGATCGCTGCACGAGCGGCTGCGGGAGCGCGAGGAGCGTGTGCTGGCCCTGGAGGCCGACACGGTCCGCTGGGAGCAGAAGTACCTGGAGGAGAGCACCATGAGGCAGTTCGCCATGGAGGTGGCCGCCACCGCCGCCGCCCAGAGGTACGTCGCCCCCTCCGGCCTGAGAGAGAGTCGAACACACTGGAACACATTGGTTCTGTGTTTATGGGGAAGGGTCCTACTGGTACTGGAGGAACTTTGCGTTGCAAACCGCGCCGTCTATGCGGATCAAAACCGTACTAAACCCTAACGGACAAGCAGACCCGATTTTTTATGCTGTTCTTTTTTTTCCTATTTCACAGAGACACCACCATCATCAACCATTCTCCCTGCCACTCCTCCAACAACAGCTTCAACGAGGACCTCCCAGCCACCGACTTCCGGAACCAGGAGATGGAGAACAGGTGAATAATTCATTAGAAAACAACCGACGATTCCATATAGTGTAGTGAAGCATGACAGGGAATGCTCTCTGCTGTTAATGTTCACGCGGAAGCTGGTCAACGTTAACGTTCCTCGTCTCTCTGGATGTTCTCCCGCCAGGATCCGAGCTCTGTACGCTGAGATCCTGGAGAAAGACGCGGTGATCAAGATCTTCCGTCAACGGCTGCATCCGGACCAGGGCAGGAAGGACGGGCCGTGCCCGCGATACGGTCTCCCCAAGGGGGGCGGGTTGGGGGCACCTCTGAGACCCGCCTCCTCCACGCCTGCTATAAGCATCGCTACGTGTACGTCCAAGAGCAGAGGTAAGGGCCCTGTTTTTTCCTTTCTTTCTTTTTTCGGTTCCTTTAACCAAAGCCCCTGTTCATAATCTGACCTCCTGTAAATGATCAGACAGTTGGTTGTTGACACACACTCACTCCCTAACTCTCAAGTAAACACCCACCGACTCACTCTCTCAAGAAAACACACACACACATGTACACACGCACGCACGCACGCACACACACACACACACACACACACACTACAGGTCACACACACAATTCAACTATGTAGACATTAGTATTCACTCTGAAAGCTTTAATCCTCCCTTAATCTCACTTTTGTTAAGCAGAGGAAGTACAGAAAGAAATTCCATTCATTGATGGATATTTACTGTTTGGCCCTCCAGGTAAAAGTCTATCGGACGACCAGACCTCGTCTCCCCGGCTGTTCTCAGCACAATCTGAACCTGGTTCCTTGTCTATCCATGAGGAGGGGGTCAAACCCAAGCTGCCCCGGGCTGACAGTCAGCTCCACAGTGGTGAGTACCGTATTCTCACCCACACACAAACACAGAAATGCAAAAGGCTAATAATGGTGTGATTGAAGATTTGCCCAAGAACATAATGCAATTTCAGATTTCCACATGCTTATTTATTTTTGTTTTTAAGCTCATTGCTGGATTGTAGTCCTCATTGATTAACCCACACTGGGCCTTGGCCAGCCAATCAAATACCAGCGCTGTAGGTCAGGGTTCAGAATGTGGACCACGAGGAATGTGCACAAAATGATACAGATCTATCGACTGGGCATATAAACCACTGTAGATCACCTCAACCCCATTTGTCCTATTATTAATCATGCCATGGCTGTTAACACCGTTTGAGGAGTTACTGCTGTTTGTACAAACCTTTATCTCATTATCATTATTATTTTCTCCCCAACAGACAATGCCGTGCCAAATAAGTTGCCATTAAACCCGTTCAGGGGACTGGAAGAATTGGATTCGGAGGCGGTGGAAATCTTTATTTAAAGACTGAATGTGGACGACAAAGACAAAGACAAAGAAAGAAGACGAAGCCTACGAAACACTTCAGACACTATGTGGAGCACAAGTTGATTTCATTGATTGTTGTCGTTGTTGGGGCACAAACGGAGGTTGTTTAAGACAGCAATGGCATAATGAAAACAAGCCGAGAGGTCAATGAATGATAGAATGGATGGTTTCACATGCAGGGGACATAGCTGTGCTGTGTCTCTGGCTTTCTCTCCCCCAGCCGGGCTGCTGCAGGCATGCCGTCCGGCCACGGGGAGCTGAAATGTGAATTGTTTGAGGTACTCAAGACAGTATTGTGGATTGTAATAGGGGAAAATGTTCTCAAGAGAGTGTAGGCCAAAATATTTATATAATTGCTGCTTTTTCTAACCCCCCTCCCCCGTCCACGTTCCGCCCTCCTCTCTCAACCCAGGGAGTTTAGACGCTTCATTTTATTTAATCTGGTTTCCACATTCCCCAAATATTATCTAGAGCCACTGGCTTTCTCAGATGCGCCTTTTTTTAAGACAAGGTTATCTTTGTGGATTCACGACCCGCATTCTGTTACTCCCTAAATACATGTGACTTAAGTTCATTCCTGCCACTTTGCGGTTCAGAAAAGAGAAACAAACAAAGATGTCATAAGCTATTTAAACTCGCCAAACTCAAAACAAAGATATCAGAAACTGCGCTGCCTCGCCCGGGTCTTACGGTCTAGGCCGGCCAAATGCAGGCATAGAATATTGGAATGGTTGCGTTAAACAAGGACACAGAGGAAACAACAACTGTTTTGTTACATACCTGGTGTCTTTTCAAACTCGGAGGCGCGAGGGAGGGAGGAGGTGGTCAGCGTGGGGCTGAACCATCATCTGTTCCCCTAACTTTATTTGACTTTGTGTGTGCGTGTGTGGTTGTACGTGGTGTGTTTGTGTGCGAGCGCGTGTGTCTGAGTGTTCGATCCCTGACTCGGTGTACCTGCTGGTTCAGGCACCTTTCAGGGATTAAATCTGAAAACCATACTGTTTGGGTTTTGTTTACTGTGAGCTTTGAACTAACAAACAGGACAATTAATATCATATATTTTATACAGATATTTGTATTATTTTAGATATTATAGTGCGATGCCAAAGAGTTTATGTTTGTTTTTTAAATTATGTGCAGACAATCACGGTGATGTCAAATTGTACACCAACCCAAGCAAGTGTTGACTTCAAAACATTCAAGACATTTCTGTGAACTTAACAATAATATGAAGGTTTTAAAATGGAATTCATGCATTTCATTTCAAAAGAAATAAAATATTCTAATATATGAAAAATTCATACTTGTGCTTTGCTTTCCTTTATTTTGATCTTCTTTCCAATGATCAGTTAGAATACACACAGACTTGTGCGCAGTCTCATCCGCTTGGTTTCTTGTTGCGTCTCACTATAACCTGATACAGTTCCTCATGTCTCCAGGATTCCAAGATGGCCCCCGCTGGGGAGAGGACTCGTGGTTAATGAATGCCAGACCCACATTCTTCTGGGTTCAGATTTCTCGGGTGGCCCGCTCTCTTGTTCTCTCTCCTGGCTTCGGAGAGCATACTGGACATAGATCACATTCTCATGCTGACATGTTACCGTAGACGTGACAAAGGCAGGTTCCTCCCTGGGCTTAAAGGGCGATGCCATTTGAAATTCAAAACAACTTTACTAGCATGTGTGGCATTCTTTATTGTTTTTTTCCCATCGCCTCAGACAGTGAACCGTTGCAAAACACACGCACTTCCAAAGCATTTTCTATTGGAATTATATTTAACAAAATTAAGGTGTCGGGCTGATGGATTTCTGTTTTTGAGGTGATGTTTGATTCTGAACCTTCTCTGTATCATACATCATCCCCCCCTCTCTGTCAAACAGATAAATGCTGACACACGACAGAGAGCAACGTTCTGTGACCATTGCCAGTTTGGGCCAGTTTCACACCACTGACAATGAGACTTCAAAGTGCAGTAGTGAGGCTGACAATGACATAGAATGTGCTGGAGTAAACAGCACCAGCAGCTGACAACATCAGTAGAATACTCCCATGCCCTGGCACTCATTCCAATGCAAATATGTACATAGGTGTGTGTGTGTGTGTGTGTGTGTGTGTGTGTGTGTGTGTGTGTGTGTGTGTGTGTGTGTGTGTGTGTGTATGTGTGTGTGTGTGTGTGTGTGCATATGCCTGCATGGGTATATTTGTGTGCTTTAAATAGTACTGTAATGAGGAAATTAATACATATGATATATGTGTCCTGTGCCTTTCAAAGCTAAGGTGACTGCTTCTCGACAGAGAAAGATTGGTTAGCATGTGCCCTGCTCTACAGTCCACCCTCTGTAACTCGACCAATTCCTTTCACCTCTGCTTGAGCGGGAACATGATACACACAGGGGCACTTTCCAAAGAGATCAGTGACACAATCATTACTACTACTGCTACCACTAGCGTTTGAAAGAAGTTGTGAGGGTGTCAAGATAAAAATGTTTAGACGCAACAATAACATAAAATTAACATGTATAATATGTATATGTAAAATAACACATAACTCCAATTATAGTTCCAATTATAGTTCATTCATAGGAATGGTGTTGGTGGCACTCTGCATGCACTGAAATAGCCAGATCTGAAAGTCATTGGTTATGGTAACCTCTCACTAACTAAATGATTTTCTTCTTCTTCTTCTTCTTCTTCTTCTTCTTCTTCTTCTTCTTCTTCTTCTTCTTCTTCTTCTTCTTCTTCTGTGTCAGCGCTCTTCTTCTTCTTCTTCTTCTTCTTCTTCTTCTTCTTCTTCTTCTTCTTCTTCTTCTTCTTCTGTGTCAGCGCTCTTCTTCTTCTTCTTCTTCTTCTTCTTCTTCTTCTTCTTCTTCTTCTTCTTCTTCTTCTTCTTCTTCTTCTTCTTCTTCTGTGTCAGCGCTCTTCTTCTTCTTCTTCTTCTTCTTCTTCTTCTTCTTCTTCTTCTTCTTCTTCTGTGTCAGCGCTGCATTCATTCGCCTTACCATACTATTTCTAGTGTCGGCGTATAGCCTCTAACCTATATAATCCTAGAGGCTCAGGGGGAAACGTGTACAGCCTGGTGTTGCTGAATAATTACATTGGGGTATGTATGAAATCCATCCCGGCAGGCCTGGACTTGGGGGCAAATTCGGGCCTTATGGAGACAGGAAATTATGGTTGGCAAGATAGCAGGGATGCTTTTGACAGGAGAACTTGTCTGTGAAAACAAAGAACAGGAACTGGCGGTATGCGGTGCCATCAATCTTATTTATGAACTGAAAGAGCTTATCTTGTGTAATGACTGACAACATTTTGACGAGCAGCCAACATTCCTCCGGGAATATGAAAGGCAGTCGACATGTTTCGACTTTGGCTCTCCTTGCCAGAATTAAAAAGGATGAAAAATGAAGGAGCATAAATCAGGTGCAGAGGTGAAATTCCGTTGTATCCGCACATTTTACTGGGAGGGAAATTAATCACAAATAAAATGTTTTCACCAGTCTTTTTTGTTTTCCTGAGAGCCTTGTTCCAATGCCAAGCGGAACTCTGTCATCATGAAGGGAGATGACGGGCTTGTGTGTATATTCAATAAATATTTGTGCTCTCTCAAGCATTTATTACCCCCTTTATAGCCTACAGTTTAGCGACACATTCCTATTTTGCTTCAGGCTTTGAAGTTTCAGCACATTCAGCAATCAGTGATCTCGAATACTGATATCACTGCCAAAGAAAGCCTGCATGCTAAGGCAAAATACCCCATCTTATGGTCATGCTTCTGTCCATTGAATTCAAAGTGAAAAGGAAATGCAAATCAAATAATCATCACATTCATTATTAATTGGGAGTGTATCTATTTCTTAAGATGAAAAAACATATAGTGTAAATTGGTATAGGCCCTGTCATGGGGAAAGCGACTTCTCACCACCTGTACACATCCCTGCTTTTGATGTATGAGGATATCATTATTTTCAGGCTTAATTGAACTATTCAATATCTTTGAATACTGACATGATATTATACTGGGACTTCACCATAGAGCATGCCTGGTCCTACCTCTAAATCATTTGTAAATATCCTATTGAAATGTCAATTCATTTTTTTAAATATTTTACACTTAGCCTATGTATTGATGACAGTTTTGGGCATATTGAAGCCATTCAGTTTTTTTAAATTGGATTTTCAGTAGATCATCTAAAAGGAGTAGATTGAAGATAGTTAGATGACATTAGGTCGACAGTGTGTTATCTCAATCTGAACACAGAGACACATGGCTCAGCAGCCCCAAAGGCTGCACCAGCGACTGCACCGGAAGACCACCAAAATGAAGAAGCGGAAGTGGTTGAATGAATGCATGCCGTGGCTGGAACGATGGAAGAAAAAAAACAGAAGTTACCACTGCCACGGTTACTTGCCCCGGTTCATCCTTTAAAAAAGGTAAGAAAAAGAAAGACAGAAAATGAAAAGGCAGCAACAAAAAAAAAGTTGGAGGATGCTCGAGGAAAAACGAGAATAAATATTGGAATCGCTTTTCAGCGATGGCGACAGCTGAGGGAGTTGAATGGCCTGAAAAGCGACGCAATGGTTGCCGTTTTTCTCTTGGACAGGTAAGATTTCGTCTTGTTTCCTGTTTATTTTATATTTGTGTTCAGAAGAGGTCCTGCCAACGAAGCTATTTATGTGGCGTTAGGGGACGTTGTATGGTTCAGTTTCTCAAATGCATGGAGAATTTAAATTCACAATCCGGCCCAGTAGATGGCAGTATATGCACTTTTTATGTTGTTATGAAATAATGAAGAAGAGGTGTAAGAGGCATAAAAAGAAGACGCAACAAAAACAAAATATGCAACATGGCCGGGCTAAGTACTACACCTACGGTTGTGATATGTCGCTATTTTAAAGATGGTGTAGATAAGATTCAAGTTTAGTGTAATCCGTTAGAAATGTCCGAGCCATCCGTTATCTATTAGTGAGAACAATGCTCTGTGAGAATATCAGTTCTGTTTAATTGCGTCTGGCTCTGTATGACACCATTTAGATGTTGACAGCTCCCGGCTCAATTCTGACGTTAGGCTTCAGGGAAGAGAATCCCTTATTGGTTTGGGGACTCTGTTTACCCTGTCAATCACAAGCGCGGCATTACCACAGAACTGCCGTAGCTCCACCACAACTGCTTGAATGCAGAACATCCCAATGGCAGAGGAACGTGCAAATAAAATTCCAATTGCACCTTTACAAACTACAGCTTACACAGCAAAGCAACCGAAGAAAAGAAGGGCAAAAAACGAAAAACACATTGGGAAGAAAAGGGAATCTGATAGAGCCAGGAATAAAACGAGGGTCAACATTGGTATCGCTTTTCAGCCATGGCGAGAGCTTATGGAGGTGAAGGGGATGAAGAGTGATTCCCAAATGGCTCTTTTTCTTCTCGACAGGTACATTTATCTTTTTAAAATAATAAATATTCAATAAATGTTTCAATAAACGAGACCGTTTTTGTGTTGCAACCTGTGTAAGATGATGGTAGTGGTTATGCTTGGAGCGGTGTGTAGAATCAGGCACCAACATCAAGGCACGTTGTATTGTTTATATTTTCAACAAACAAAAATGTAAAAAGCAATAGCAACGAAAGATAAACAGAGAATGGCCATGAAAACATGTGATGGACAATATGTGGGGCTTTTGCGAAGGGCATCAGAATGGTATCTGTGGTACTGTGGTTCCATCTTGGATGTGGTGGGCCCACTTATCCCCCTGCTGCAATTGACACCCTGGTTTATCACTCATGCTCACAAAGCAGTAGAACAGAACTGTAACAGACTGGCCTATAGAAATGCAAAACATTTTTTATGCATATTTCTCTCCCTGTCCTAGTAAGATGGCATGGAGCAGATGACAAAGCAGTGTGGCTTCAGGAACGGCATACTAACAAATTGCAATCAAAGTTGTCTTAAAAAGCCTTGCATGCAACCTGTCTATACCCTTCCTGCAGAAACCTTTTTCTAAATGTAACGATGCTTGTTTTGCAGCTACGAGCAAAAGCAGACGTTCACATCTTACAAACGGGGACCGGGAAAACGAGGTCCCCCGGTTTCTCCCATCGGTGAAGAGTCTCTTTCAGACGGGTGAGAATAATTGACCAGCCGGCTGTTCTTTGCAGGACATGTTTGTTACTTCATCATTACTACATTTTACTACAGGATTTAGTTCAGCCAAAGAGAAGGTAAGTTCCTCAGTTGAGCCGTCCTGATGAGACAAAATCTTCCTCTGTTTTGCCATTCTCAAATCTGAGATACAGCAGGTTTTGATTATCTCGTGCAGACTATCACACTTTACGATCACTGGAAACCAATGTAACTCACAAAGTTAGGAAAATACAATTTTGAAACGATCGGCAAACAAATATTAATTGATAAACAGCAACCGGAGGCGTGCATACAACGAAAAAACAAACAAATTAAGTCCAAATGTAACTTCTGTCTTATTTCTTTCTTGGGTCAATCCATTTTCATTGGTCTCATATCAGCTTGTATCATATCTATCTGATCTGATTGACAGCATTACTAGACCAGCCTAGTCGTGGTCCCCAAATTACTTAACGTTTGTATTCATCTACCTATTTTTAATCCCAATCTTAATTTGTGATGCCTCCTCATAGGTTACTGTGTTAGTGTTAAAAATGATTGGTCCTTGTAGCGTTTTCACAAGAACATAATTTTAAAAGCACAAATAGAAAAAACCTCATAAAAATAACAAAACTATTAGCCTGATCTACACACGAATGACCTTTATTGAATAATGTAGACTATCATCAGAGAATGGAGCACAATACAGAGAATCCTACGTATGTTAAATTTGCATTTGCAGCAATGGCAATTCGCCATTTGCTGAGGTCAAAAGTATGTTTTATATTTAAAATTTGTTAGTCTGTGAGTCTAATTTGTTGTAGCACCGTTTCGTTTAATGTATAATCAGAATGGTCTGGTCTTCTACTTGAGAGTCGGTACGTTCTTCCTCTTTGCTAGCCATCCAAAGATATTCTTATTCCATAGAACTATTCTTATTCCATGTGGACCTACAAGTAGGTCCACAACGTACCACCATCTGCTGGCCAAACGACCACATTGCACCCAAAATCAACTGATTCTGAGATGTTTTCTCCATTAACTCCCTCTAGACGATTATGTTGTTACCTCTATACCTCATATTTAACTTGCAACATGCGTTTACATGCAGTGTTCTGTTTTCTCGAAACCGCTTGTGTTTGCAGCTCTAAGTTGGGGAAGCTCTCTGATGGTTTGCGCTATACGGTGAAACAACGTGACCGTCTTTGTGACCAGGAGACCCAGGCTGAAGACCTGACCCTGACGACCACCAACATGGTAAGCACCAGGTGTATCAGCAAGCTAATGACCATTGACTATTCAAATAATTGTGGTTCCAGAATGCGTACCTTATCAGCCTTTAATCAGAGTTCTCAAATAGGCAGCTGATACATTTGGTTTTCTTTCCTTTGAAATTCCAAATAGAGCAGTGATCAGTCAATTAAAACAGAAATGACCAATAGGCATGGGACAGAATACAGTAGGACAGTATCAAGCAGTGCAAAACCTTTGCAAAATGCACCATAACAAGAGAAAAGTGCCACGGTCTGTGGTCGATAATTATTATTTGAATGATAAAGTATCTTGCAATTTGATGTTCGTCTGTTCACTGCCTCAGGAACTGTCAAAAGTTACTTGCTAAAATATTTGTTTCATGGCTTAAAAACAAAAAAAAACGATTTTCACCGTCAATCATACTCTTGTCTTTTACTTTTTTATACTGTACCTTGGTTGTACTCTACCGTGAGAAAATGGTTCTTTCCAAACCCTATCGCTATCTGGTCTGGCTGACTGTGCCAGCCTGGACCATTTAAATCGCTCTTGGCTCTCTAGCGACAAATCAGGGACCTCGTCTGGATTACATGTACACACGTTATCATAGCTCTAATAACTCTTTGACTCCATTGCTTCCTTCTTTGATTGTCATTCTTATCTTTGTGATGGTTTCATACAATAAGAAAATTGCCGTACAGCCATTGGTCTCTGCAATTTTGTGTATCTGCAAGATACAGTGTTTTCACTTTGTTATCGGCAGGTCATGTGGTGAAATCTACAAATTGAATAAACCCTTCCCCGTGTGTGTTCATTGTGTGTGAGAGAATCGCTAACATCCTTAATCTATATCTTGCAGACTGGCGAAGAGGGATGCACCGAAATAACCTTTGATGTATCGGAGATTAATTTCGCTACTGATGAAGATAGCAGTTGTACAAATGCAGATGAGCAGGAAGAGGGGGAGGAAGAAGAAGTAGAGGAAGAGGAAGAGGAGGAGGAGGAGAGTGATGGCTCAGATCCGGAATGGTGTACAGAGATGTCTGAAACTAATCTGCTGGAGAAAAATGTCTCTGGGGAAAAGGAACTGAACTCAGATTCTAAAGTGCCCAAAAAGGTCCGTGAACTTTGTCCAGAATGTGGTGTGCACTTTAATGTGGCCAAGACTCACACATGCGAGCACAAAATCAAGAAGTTCCCCTGCAATATTTGTGGCAAGAGGTGCAAGGATGTGGGGGCCCTAAAAAGTCATAGCAGAGTCCATGAGGAAGGCTACGAGCACCTCTGCAAGTTCTGCATGGTGCCTTTTAACACAAGGCTTGATAAATTAGCTCATCAGAGAGCCCACATCCCCAGTTCAAGGCCCTATAAATGCCCTGATTGTGCGATGACGTTTGCCAAGCTCCGCGAGCGCAATTTCCATTTGAAAGAACACCGGGACCAGAATGTTTCATGCCCCCTTTGTCCTTTGGTCTTCCCGACTCCCCACTGTATAAAGAGACACATGGTGGTGCACACTGGTGTGAAGCCATTTGTGTGCGAGTTCTGTTTTCGTTCCTTCAACCAGCCGGGCCACCTCACATCCCACATGCGCCTGCACACCGGGGAGAAGCCCTACCAGTGCAAGCATTGTGACAAGAGCTTCAATCACAACGTGAGCCTGAAGAGTCACGTTACGCGGTACCACAAAGGAGCCTCTGACTCGGAGCCTATGGGGGACACACCGGAGAAGATGGAACCACCAGGAACCGGTATAGAGGAGGTGAATGAGGAGCTGGTCATCGGAGACACCGAGGATACAGGTGGAGATGTTATCGAAGGAGACCCTAAGCTCAAAGAAGAACCAAAGCATTTTAAGAAGACGTATTATAGGTCCATGGGTAGACCCAAAGGAAGGCCCAAAAGAGACTCTACTACGACGGAGAAAGACTTGATTTCGGCTCTGCGAGGGGAGACCCCGGACCCAACCACAGCAGCTGATACCTCAGAGGAGGGGCATTTGAGGAGAGCCACATCCAAAAACATTGAAAGTGATGGCAGTGACAGGGATCGAACCTCTGAATTTACGGAAGAGGATGAGAAGGAGGAAGCCAAGGTACTGAGGAAGGGCAAGTCGAAAGCCAGCCAGAGACCAAAGTCCTTTGAACATGCAGAGGATGTTTTTGAGAGTGACGCGGACAATGATCCCACAGAGGAGGCTAATGCGACACAAACGAGGCCTCAAACGGCAGGGAAAACAGGACGACGTAGAGGAAGGCCAAGGAAAAATCCAGTTGTCTGAGAGTCATGATTCTGAAGGATTACATTTTTTAATGCCTACAGGAAAAACTAGATTCGCCAGAACTGATTGGGTACAAGCAAGTTGGTAGTTGCCTTTACTCTAAGATAACTGGATTGATAAGAATATTGCAATTTTATATGAAATATAAATATTTGATGTGAGCCGAGATTGTATTGTTGTAGCCAAAGAAGAAAATATTATTTGGCGATGAATGTGTCTTTGATTCGAGGTAATCAAGTTTATCAAACAATTTGCCATTTAGAATATTTGTTGAGCCGTCTTCCTGGGACTATTCCGTAGAAAATATAGAAATGTATTATTGAATTAGAAATTGTTTTCATTTGGTTCGATGCTCTCGACATTTGTGTTTGTCTTACATTCTGTAACATCACATCCAAGTGCATTTTTGATCTGCACATTAACTTAACATCAACTTTACTCATAAACAAGTCTAGCAGTAAGTCAAGAAATTTCAAAAATAATTATTTGAACTATTCGCTATACTTTTCCCTCAGATAGATTTGCTTGGGGATCCAACCTGCACATTGCTCTTTAACAATACAATGCTATGATATAGAATAACATTATTTTACACACTTATTCCCCTACTTACAGTTTAATATTGTGAACTGTTACTTGTTACCGAAAGTATAAACCGGAAAATCTGTAACATTGGTTTCTGTCTTCCTTCTATAAATTCTGTATTTTTTACTTATGTATGAATTAACCCTAACCCTTCATTGTTAAAAATTGTAATTGTCATACAACTTTTCCTACAGTGTTTATTTTCCAAAGACTAAAACCATGAATAAGGTACATCAGTAATCCTAAATAGTCCTATGCGTGCTTTCTCCCGTACTATACTTCTATACGAACATTGCTACTAATCAGTGCAATTTAGAGAGTTTCTAAACAAATCTGATCTAAAGATTTGTGCTTATAATGTACTCGAACAGGATAAAGCCATCTGATGTGTAATGCTGTTCAGTCCAAGGATGCAAAGTGGGGAAAGTGGGTCTACACAGACTGATGGTGAAAGACTTCCAGAGGGGCAAAACGTGGCTGACCGCGAAACCCAAACTACGACGAGAGCACTGAGGTGGAGCAGTGGAAGAACATCTAAATGTGTTAAAAACACTTCAAGTCCGAAGACTGCAAGGCGGACTTCAGGTATAAAATCATGGGTATCAGATCCCGGACCGAACTCACAGAAGAAGCGAGGACCTTAAATGGTCAGAGTTTACCCACGGACATGTCCCCCCCTGACCGTAAACTGACCGAGCTAATCCTAGTAAATAGACAACCACCAACTAAGAAGTATATACGAAAAAGGTCTGATGAGGCAAGCATGGCTCTCAAGGACTGTTTTGACAGTACGGATTGGGAAGTACTGTACAGTGCTCACGGGGAAGATGTAGCTAGTATGACTACTTGTGTCACAGATTACATTAATTTCTGTGTGAATAACACTAGCTGTAAAGAGGGTACGATGTTCTCCGAATAATAAACCCAGGTCAGGGTGACCCCTGACCTGAAAAACTTGCTGAATCTGAAAAAAAAGGGCTATTGCATCTGGGGATAAAGAGGAATTAAGGAGAGTGCAAAAGGATGTGAAGAGGGAAATAAGAAGGGGAAAGGACAACTACAGGAGGAAACTGGAGGAGCGCCTTCAGAGTAACAATGTCAGGGAGGCCTGGGGGGTTTTGACAAATATCTCAGGCCATAGCAAAGTAGGAGGTAGTGGACCTGAAGATGGGGACAGGGAGTGGGCTGATTAGTTAAATCTATTTTTTAACCGATTTGATGCGGAGGCCTCCGGTACCACTCAAGATCCCGTCCACCAGAGCCCAGTCCAATCGGCACCACCAGCCTACACCACCAGCCTGTTCCTCTCTGGGGTAACCCCCCACTTCCCTCCCCCCACGTGTCCATCTCCTCCTCCAGTAGTGCTCTTCACTTCACGTAACCCCTCCCCCACTCACTCAGGGCGTGTCTTTCCAGCCTGCGGGGGTCTCACCTCTCCCCCCGGCCTACCCAGAACTACAGATCAGGTGAGAGATGTGTATAGGAGGATGAAGGTGAGGAAGGCTACGGGTAGCCCCAGACTGCTTAGGGACTGTGCTGATCTTTCAGTTATTTTTTAACATCAACCTGGGTCTGGGGAGAGTCCCAATCCTGTGGAAGGCTTCCTGTGTTGTCCCTGTCCCCAAGACAGCGCACTCCAGGTAGCCCAACCACTTCAGGCCAGTGGCTCTGACATCACATCTAATGAAGGCCTTGGAGAGGATTGTGCTGAACCACCTTCGCTGCCTGGCGGGCAGTGAGCGGGACCCCCTCCAGTTCGCGTAGCGACAAGGAGTCGGTGTGGAGGATGCAATAATCCTCCTCCTCCACCGTTCGCTCTCTCACCTGGAGAAAAATAGGGGCTCTGTTAGAGTCATGTTTTTGGATTTTTCCAGCGCCTTCAATACAATCCAGCCAGCACTTCTGAGGGTGAAGTTGGAAGGAGCGGGGGTTGACCCGTCATCTTGCCGCCTGGATCATTGACTACCTCACCAACAGACCACAGTACGTGAGGCTGCGTGGCTGCGAGTCCGATGTGGTACTCTGCAGCACGGGGACCCCACAAGGAACTGTGCTCTCCCTCCTTTCTCTTCAGGCTGTACACTTCGGACTTCAGATACATTACGGACAGTTGTCACCTCCAGAAGTTCTCAGATGACACAGCAATTGTTGGCTGTGTTACAAAGGGGAATAGGCTGGAGTACAGGGGGGTCATCATCACCAGCTTTGTTGAATGGTGTGGAAAAAACCATCTTCAGATGAACACCAGTAAGACAAAGGAGATGGTGATTGACTTCAGCCGTAAGGCACCACCAATTGCACCAGTGAACATCCAGGGAGGCGACGTTGAGGTGGTATCAGCCTACAAATACCCGGGTGTTCACCTCAACAATAAACTGGACTGGTCACACAACACAGATGCGTTGTACAAGAAGGGCCAAAGTCGTCTACACTTGCTGAGAAGATTGAGGTCTCTTTGGGTGTGCAGGCCGCTGTTAAGGACTTTTTATGACACTGTTGTTGCATGTGTCATTTTTTATGCCGTTGTCTTTTGGGGTTGTGGGTTCACTGAGAGGGACAGGAGGAGACTTCATAAGCTGGTGAAGAGGGCTGGCTCTGTCCAGGGCTGTACACTGGAGCCTGTTGAGGTGGTAGGGGAGAGGAGAGGAGGATGTTGGACAAATTGGAACCCATCAGGTCCAATTCCTCTCATCCTCTCCATGAGACAGTGGCAGTGCAAAACAGTTCCTTTAGTAAAAGATTATTACACCCAGCATGTAAGAAGGAACGTTTCCCGAAGGTCTTTTATTCCATCTGTCATAAGACTCTATAACACATCGGTTATGAAACGTGTTGCGACCAAATCACTTCAACAAAATTAATAATGCAATACTTGAATTTAATAATGTGCATTTTCCACTGTACATTTGTGACAAAGTGTTTTATTCTGTAGTGAGGCACCTCTTGGCCTCATTGATTGTGTAGCTCATGGGTGTGTGCAGTTTTGGCCCTTATCTGGCATGACATTGTCATTATTGTGTGATTTATTTATATTTATTGTATTTATTTTATTTTGTATTATCTTATGGATGTAGGATTGTTGGACTTTATTTATTTTATTTTATTATTGTTTATTATTCCATGAACGGAGTTGCATATCTGTTATGTATTTTGGGGTTACTATGATTCCGTAGTAAGGAAGCACCGGGGGGATTCTTGGTAATTTTCTGGCGGGAGTCTCTCGCAACCACTGCAATGCACCATGGTGGAATAAGAAATGGAATACACAGTTAAAGTAACGTCGTTGTCGGAGTCTATGTTGGTTATACCGGAAACCTGTAAAGAGGTACAAATATAACAAAGACAAAATATTATTTTGCGGAAATTAGGCCACAATTCCGCGTGACGTCACGTTGTTGCCGGAAGACGCTCTGCAGCACATCTGAATGAAGCATGGAGTGAAGGGACGGACAGCTCACAGCTTCAAGTCAAGAGAGACAGGATGGTTCGTGTTTGTGCCTTTCCCGGCTGCGAAACAAAAATGAAAAGGTACAACCCAGAAACGTTTCATAGGCTGCCATTGCGGTACGATGACCGGTCTCTCGTGAACTCGTGGCTAATCGTCTTGAATATGGATATCGAGACGCCATACGAGACGCTGATTCGGAAGGATTACCGTGTCTGCAGTGCTCATTTCGATGAGGACGACTTCGTCGTTCCTAAGAGAGCTGCAGACCCTAATAACCCAAAGAAAGTTTCCTTGAAGAAGTGTGCTGTTCCACGAGTGAAGGCAATGGCTACGGATAGACTGGAGGTAAAGTGGTTTGCTTATTTGTCGTGTGATATACGATGGTTTACTATGTGTAGGGGGAGGATGCATCACGAAACAAAGTATGGTAGACATAATTCCTGAAGCCCCAACTTTTTTTGCAGTGAGACAATCATGTAAAAAGTGAACGTTTTCATAGTTTTATTTTACTTTTTCTTCCATTACTCTGTTGTATCAATTCCAAAGTGATAGATGATCTTGTGAGTTGTCCGACCGATTCGGAGTTCACGGTTTAATAGATCTTCAGTGAAACATCGTTGCGGCACAATTGAAACCTCTCGCCAGATGTAATAACGTAGAGAACAAGCTTCAACCTGGTTTTCATCCAAACGAGACGTATTTATTGAACGGTGAATTGCATTTCTCTATGGGCTGTCGGCTATTCAGCCGCGAGCTTTTGCAAAACGAATAAAGACCACAATATAAAAAAATTAAAGCTGTCAAGCGATTAAAATATTTAATCGTGATTAATCGCATTAATGTCATAGTTAACTCTAATTAATCGCGATTAATCGCAAATTCTTTTTCTATGCTAAATATCCCTTGATTTTTTTGTCCCATAATTCTTCTCATTTTAATTCTCTTATCAACATGGTGAAGTGCATCGGCTTGCCTTGTGTAAATGATTTTTTATTGATAACAACATTGGCATATACACTGATCAAAACAGGACGATACAAAAAAAGAGCCTATAGCGCAATTAAACGACTGCTTTGAACAAATGTCATTTGAACATAGCAGTCAGGCTACTGCTTCTTTGTTTTGAGCCAAAGGAAAAAAAAAAAAAAAAAGTTTTTTTTTTTTTTTTTTTATAAAGTAATTGCGTTAATCGCGCGATAAAATTTTTAACGCCGTTAAATTTGGTTTGCGTTAACGCCGTTAATAACGCGTTTAACTGCCAGCTCGAAAAAAAATCAAAAGCGTCGCCCTTATTGACTCTTTATTTGCTCTAAAACTTGTTCCATAGGGGCATGGGCTCTTTATTGTTTTACTACATCTTGGAAACATATGTCTATTCCTATTTTCAATAGAGGCCATGCCTTTATGGAACAAGTCTTGGGTCTATAGAGTCAATAATGGTGACGCTATTGCCATTTTTACCATTGTGGTATTTTTCCGTTTTGCACTTTTTGCTATGCTCGGCGGCTGAAAGCCGGCAGCTCATAGAAAGAAATGCAATTCACCGTTCGCTAAAGATGGCTCGTTTGGATGAAAACAAGGTTGTAGTTGTTTTCTCTACGTTACTACATTCAGCTAGAGGTGTTTCAACGATGTTTCACTGATCTATTGAACCCAGTGGCGTAGCTTAGTTGCGCTGAGCAAAAACAGAACGCAAATAATCTATTCAGCTGAACCCGCAAGCATATTTCCCTAAAAGCACAACGATGGCCTGATCAAAAAGCAAACGTAGCCAATGGACAAAATGGTTACAGCGGCTATTTAACCACAACCTGATAAGCCGATAAGTTGCAATAATAAAAGAAACCTGGAGACACCCATTCAGAAGTTAGCCCTGTGTGCCTTCTGCTCAGCAAACTTCTTTTTACAATTAGAGGTGTTTCATTTCAAATTCAGTCTTAAAACAGGCTCTGAAGGCATGGAGTTGGCTCGGAGATCATGGGGGCATGTCCCTGTTGTAGTGGTCAGCATGGAGCTGTGCATGCTCATACAGGGCATCATCAGTGGCACTATTCAGTTGAGTGTTGGATAGCCTGGAAAAGTTCAGTTGTTTCACGCAAAGCAACGACCCCTGCAGTAGCTGATTGATAATGTCCAGCATGGCATTAAAAAACAGCAAATGAACTGTTAGGCTTTTGGGCTGATAGCGCTGCACCGGGCAAGCTTCTCTGGTTGATCAACGAAAAGTTATTTCTTGACGGATTATTTTATACGTTTTCATACCAAAGAAGACCCTGGGTTTAAGTGCTCTAAATCATGCAGTGAACTTATTCATTGTGTTTGAATGTAACTAAGGAGCTGGCTTTTCTTGCTTTTTATCTGTTAGTCAGACCATTGCGCAAAAGTCTTTGGGCCAGACTCTAAATTTCAGAAAAACAAATTTTGACAAATGTTTTATTGTTAAGAGTAATATTGTTATTAAGAATTATACTTTATTTACAGATTGTTTAAGGTCTCAGGTCTTCTTAAGATCATTGCACATTTGGTGTCAAATATCATCTGCTCTGTGATTGAGGAAGCTTCTGTCTTTTGGTTTTTCAATTTTTTTGTGATGGTTTCATACAATTCTGTTACTTATATATATCATTAATTTATGTGAATGCTTGCCATTGATCAATCACTTCCATCTCTCTTGCAGACTGCGCCGTGTGAGGAGAGTTGCCCCGAGATAACCTTTGACGTATCCGAGTTTAACTTTGAGGAAAACAATTGTTCAAATGAAGACGGAGGGGAAGAAGAAAACATTTGTTCTAATGAAGAAGGGGAAGAAGAAGAAGAAGAAGAAAAGATGATTGACAACCCTGATTCAGACTGGGAATTGGAACTATCCGACATATTGGAGAGCGATGACTCTGACCAAATGGAGAGCGATGACTTTGATTCAGAATTGCTTAGAAGGGTACGTCAACTTTGTCCTGAATGCGGTGCCTTTTTCTTTACGTCTAAGACTCACACATGCGAGTATAAAATCAAGCCAGTTTCCTGCAACGTTTGTGGTAAGAAATGCGTGGACAAAGGTGCCCTGAAAGCTCATAGCCGTATCCACAAGGAAAGCTATGAGCACCCCTGCAAGTTCTGCATGGTTCCCTTTAAAACAAGACTTGATAAACTGGCCCATGAGAGAGCTCACACCCACAAAGCAAAACCATATGAATGCCCTGACTGTTCCATGGCATTTTCCAAGCTCCCTGCACGCAATTTACACTTGAAAGGCCACAGGGGTCCCAAAATGTTTCCCTGCTCCTATTGTTCTTTAGAATTCCGGACTCGCCACTCTTTCGACCGACACATGGTGGTGCACAATGGTGTGAAGCAATTTCTTTGCAAGTTCTGCTTTCGTTCCTTCAACCAGCCGGGCCACCTCACATCCCACCTGCGCCTGCACACCGGGGAGAAGCCCTACCAGTGCAAGCATTGTGACGAGAGCTTCAATCACAACGTGAGCCTGAAGAGTCACGTTACGCGGTACCACAAAGGAGCCTCTGACTCGGAGCCTATGGGGGACACACCAGAGAGGATGGAACCACCAGGAACCGGTATAGAGGAGGTGAATGAGGAGCTGGTCATTGGAGACACCGAGGATACAGTTGGGGATGTTATCGACGGAGACCCTAAGCTGAAAGAAGTAGCAAAGCAGTTCAAGAAGTCTGATTATAGGTCCATGGGTAGACCCAAAGGAAGGCCCAAAATACACTCTTCGACGAGGGAGAAAGACTTGATTTCGGTTCTGCGAGGGGAGGCCCCGGACCCAACCACAGCATCTGATACGTCAGAGGAGGTTCATTTGAGGAGAGCCACATCCAAAAACATTGAAAGTGATGACAGGGATCGAACCTCTGAATTTACAGTAGAGGATGACATGCAGGAAACCAAGGTACTGAGGAAGGGCAAGTCGAAAGCCAGACCAAAGTCCTTGACCACGCAGAGGATGTTTTTGAGAGTGACTCGGACAATGACCCTAAAGAAGAGGAGGCTAAAGTGATACAGACAAGGCCTCAAACGTCAGGAAAAGTAGGACGACGTAGAGGAAGGCCAAGGAAAAATCTTGTTGTCTTAAAAGTCATAATTTGGAAGTATTTAATTTTTCTAATGTGTACAGGAAAAATTTGACTAAACAAGATTCGCCAGAACAGATTGGGTCTACGCAACTATCTTTACTCTAGGATAATTGCATTGGCAAGAATATTGCAATTACATATGGAATATAAATATTTGATGTGATGTGTGATTGTCGTAAAAATTATTATTTGACAATGAATGTGTCTTTGATGCCAGATATTCAAGTTTATCAAACAATTTGCCTTTTGCGTTTGTTGTTGAGCAGTCCTCCTTAGACTGCCCTAGCAACTATAAAAATGTAATATTTAATTAAAAAATTGATAACGATTTTAATTTGGTTCAATGCGCTTGATATTTGTGATTGTCTTCCATTCTCTAACGTCACAACCAAGTGTATTTTGTCTGCACATCAAATAAACAAGACTAGATGTAATTCAAAAGGCTCAAATACTTTTGAACTATTTGCTACATACTTTTCCCTCAGATGGATTTACTTGGGGTTCCAACCTGCACATTTCTCTTGTCTTTAACCATAATATGATATAGAATAACCTTATTTTTATGCACTTATTCCCTTACTTGCATCTTATCCATATGACATTTTCAAACGAAACCTGCAGTTTGATACATGGAATTCCATGTATGAATTTTTTTCATTTGTTGATACATCTTTTTAATTGTCATACAACTTTTCCTACAACGTTTCTTTTCCTAAATCCAAGACTAGTTCAATGTATGAGTTGTCCTTAATATTCCTAACCGTGCCTTCTCCTGTATACTTCTATGCGACCATTATTACTAATGGGTGCCTTTTAGAGAGTAACTCATCTAATCTAAATAGCTCTGCTACTAATGTATTCGAAACCATGCTGTCACATCCGCGTGTGTTCAAAATACTTCAAGTCTGAAGACTTCAAGACAGACTTCAGGTATACAATCATGGGCACCAGATCCCGGACCGAACCCACATTAGACGCGGTCAGGTCCATCTTTCCGTGGACCTTTTAATGGTCAGAGTTTACCCACGGACGCAGTCCCCCCACTGAGGGAAAGCCCGATGGAGGTAAGACCACCAGACCCTCAGAGCCTCAGCTCCATGTATAACTGACAGCTTTACCATCGACTTTCAAACAGGGAATTGTAAAACAGGGTAAACAATGTTAATTCGGTTCAGTTATAAATATCTAACGGTATGGAGAATGCTAGTGTCAGGTACAACGGTGTCAGGTACAACCTTGGTGACACCGTTTCATAGGCTGCCGTTGCGGTAGCCTACCATGACCGGTCTGGTGAACCCGTGGCTTATCGTCTTGAATATGGATATCAAGACCCTGTTTCAGAAAGATTACCGTGTTTGCAGTGCTGATTTCGATGAGGACGACTTCGCCTATCCTAAAAGAGCTGCAGACCCAAATAACCCAAAGGGAGTTAAAGAATAAATCCGGTGTCAAATGGATATGTTTAATATGATAACGAGTTGGAATGATCGTTTGGGTGCAAAATTGCGCATGTAGACGCATTCTTTATTTGGCTGTTTTTAGCCGATTCTAACAAAACGCTATAAACTTGGAACGATTAGGGCATGTCTCTTGGGAAAATCTAAATCGCTATTTTAAAACACTTAAAAGGCTAGAAATAGCCAGACACTTCTCTGGTAGTATAATAAGGGTATTACAATATAAAACGAGGCATTGACAACTTGGTAAGTGTACAGATTGTTTATTAAAAATTACATTTTATACACACAATACTATCAGTAGTTCATTCGTCGACGCCATCTTGTCTTTAAGACTCGATAAGTCGATCGGCGAACGCAGAGCTTGTTGACGGATGTAGGGCTGTACACGTGAACAACTTGGGTTGTGTGCAGTGCACGAAGTGTAGCCTCAGCTTGGAGAACAACTGTGCCTGTGGAAGAAAGAGGAAAAGACAAAATGGTTCGTGTCTGTGCCTTTCCTGGTTGCGGCACCAAAATGAGACGTTACAATCCAGAGACTTTTCACAGGCTACCTCTGCAGGAGTCTAATTTGAGGCAGTGGCTTGCTGTGTTGCAAGTCGACGTCGAGACGCCAGTCCAAACGCTGAAAGCTAAGGATTACCGTATCTGTAGTCGACATTTTGATCAGAACGACTTTTCCATTCCTAACAAAAGGCGATCTTACCCTGCAAAACGCATGCGGCTGAAGAGAAATGCCATTCCGATAGCGGCGCGTCTTGCACAGGAGGTAGATTGTTTGGTTATTTAATGAAATTTTACCCTACTCGGCAATTTGAGAAATCCTGTGGGGGAAGTGAATCACTAAACTTTGCGTTTGATAACAAGTTGTTCAGCTTTGTAAATCGCGATGCTATACATGAAGTCGATTATTGTCTAGCCTACCATCAGAAATGGGTAGAAGTGAACGAGAGAAGAGAGGGGGAGGTTGTTCGGGTATTCCTCATACCTTGAACGTGCTGATCGGGTATGGATGCTATGCTGCGGTAAAGTTAAAGGCAGGCATGTAAATACAAGGAAACTTGCATCAATTATATTACATTTTCATTGACTTATTTCATAAATGGGAATAAGAGGACGTGAGGGGGATCTTGTGAAAATTGTCCAGGTAAGCTACCTGTGATTGGCCCGGGATGGTTGGGGCGGTTGGTTTGTGATCAATGCTGGCCCCACCAACTCGGGTCTGTTGGTCAATATTCCTTCTACATGATTAACAATGGTCTATGTATGACAATAGGATACATTACCAAATGTTCAGCATGTTACTTTGAAATTAGTTTAGTGTTTCAACATCCTTAGCCCTCTATGTCATATGTTTGTAAAAGTTGTAAGATTAAGTAGGCCTGAGTGTTTCATAAGTCCTGAAGCCCTTACTTTATTTGCAGTGAGACAATCATGTAAAAAGGGAAAGTTTTCATTGAGCAATTAGACTTTTTCTTCAATTACTCAGTTGTATCAATTCGAGAAAGTTAAAGATCATCTTGTGAGTTGTCCGGGTAGGCTAACCTCTATTTATTGTGTATAAGGAGTCTTGCTGAGACGGATGGGGGTGAATGGTTGTGAGTGGTTTGAAGTAGCCTACGATCCCATTGGTCACAGCAGACCAGTATCCGTTTATGTTGCCAAAAGACAGTACAAATGCCACATGCCTTCAGCATTTTACAGTTTACTGTTCAGATTTTTACCATCATCAGATACAAAATCGAACCTGTATGGCACAGAAGCAGTGATGTAGGCCTATCTGTTTGAAATTTCTGGAACAAATATTCACGTGGCTCCTTCCTTTTGCATTGCATTCCATAGTCAACTTGTACCGACTTTCCTGCGAGAGGAGCTGTTAGGGGGACAGTTGGCAAGTCTTTGAAAACGATACATTTTTTAATAAACTCTATGTTCGCTAACTACGTTGTTGCTTAGTTTTATGTGTAGGGACCCTCGTCATGCTTCTGCAGAGGTTTGGTGCAATACTACTGTTTTAAAAAAAATGCTGATTTGGAAGCGTTTGGCGCACCGCCCCTAGCCAATGCACTGATTGGCTTTTGGGCTGTTAGCGTTGCTCTGGGCAAGCTCCTCTGGTTGATCAACGAACAATAATTTATGCAATAACAATAACGGACTTTGGAAAAATATTTTTCTCTCTTTTAGCAATATTGTTAATAAGAATATTTTTCACAGATTGTCTAACGTCTTAAAGATGAACTGAACTGAAATTTGAAGTTTAGTTGATATAACAGACGTATAGTCTGCCTTCTCAGTGGTACAATAACTAAAAAGGGCTGAACTTGCCAATAGGGATTAAATTGTACGGTGTAAGTGTTACAGGGCGCCACAGCTACGTCACTGACATGGTAACCTACTCCTACTCTGTGGCTCTAGCAGCCATAGCAGGTAATGAGTCAGGCTCTGAGGCTCGCTGAAATGGCTAAGGAAAAGCAAACAACCAGGTCTACAGGATCATCTTATTGCATTGCCCCTGGCTGCATTAATCAATTATATAGGGCCAAGGCAGCTGGGGTAATCATATACACTGCTCAAAAAAATAAAGGGAACACTAAGAAATGCAATCCCACACCATTACTGACCCACCGCCAAACCGGTCATGCTGGAGGATGTAGCAGGCACTAGAACGTTCTCCACGGCGTCTCCAGACTCTGTCGCGTCTGTCACATGTGCTCAGTGTGAACCTGCTTTCATCTGTGAAGAGCACAGGGCACCAGGGGCGAATTTGCCAATCTTGGTGTTCTCTGGATAATGCCAAACGTCCTGCACGGTGTTGGGCTGTAAGCACAACCCCCACCTGTGGACGTCGGGCCCTCATACCACCCTCATGGAGTCTGTTTCTGACCGTTTGAGCAGACACATGCACATTTGTGGCCTGCTGGAGGTCATTTTGCAGGGCTCTGGCAGTGCTCCTCCTGTTCCTCCTTGCACAAAGGTGGAGGTAGCGGTCCTGCTGCTGGGTTGTTGCCCTCCTACGGCCTCCTCCACGTCTCCTGATGTACTGGCCTGTCTCCTGGTAGCGCCTCCATGCTCTGGACACTACGCTGACAGACACAGCAAACCTTCTTGCCACAGCTCGTATTGATGTGCCATCCTGGATGAGCTGCACTATCTGAGCCACTTGTGTGGGTTGTAGACTCCGTCTCATGCTACCACTATAGTGAATGCACCGCCAGCATTCAAAAGTGACCAAAACATCAGCCAGAAAGCATAGGAACTGAGAAGTGGTCTGTGGTCACCACCTGCAGAACCACTCCTTTATTGGGGGTGTCTTGCTAATTGCCTATCATTTCCACCTGTTGTCTATTCCAGTTGCACAACAGCATGTTGAATTGATTGTCAATCAGTGTTGCTTCCTAAGTGGACAGTTTGATTTCACAGAAGTGTGATTGACTTGGAGTTACATTGTGTTGTTTAAGTGTTCCCTTTATTTTTTTGAGCAGTTTATTTCCTCAGGCTACCTTTGAATAGGAAACCAGCCCTTAATACATGGCTGGCAGCCTGGCAGCCTTAAAGCTGACTAACACTCCGATGTCAATAAGCCCCTGTCATGTCAATCTCCACAAGCTAGCACTCCGACCATAAAGTGTCTAAACTATTACTCAGACGATATCACAGATCTATGTTTGCAAGCTGCTAATTAAACCACGGCGGGTCTGTAAACAGAAGTTCCACAAATGTCCCTTTCTACTCATTCTGTTGTTCGCCGACTAGCCGATTGTTACGACGGAGTATTGGGGCCAAACGTGATAGTATTTTTGCCGTGACGAGATTAAAATCGACACCTCGACTTTAAAGTCAACATGTCGACATTTCTTTGTCTTTGATCTCTGTGTTTAATCTCGACGTGTCGACTTTAAACTCGAAATGTCGAGAATAAACTTGAAACATCATATCTACTTTAATCTCGACGTGGCCATTTTCCGTTCCTCTGTCAGCACGCAGACGCTCCGGGCATTCTCCCAAGCGTTCAGTGGATGACACGAAGTAGTCGGCAATAACCCTGGGGTCATTGTTTGTGGTGTCCATCCAAACAATACAGCGACTAAAACCGTCAATGCAACCAGTGATGGTAATGCCGCACTACTACAGCTTAGGAGGATGCCCGGAGCGTCCTCCTAAGCTGAAAAAAAAACAAAAAACTTTTTGTAGTTAATAAACATGTTCTTTAATAGGTCCATGGTCCCAGGGTGGTTTCAAATAAAACCGAACCAATGCGGTTTCGTGTTAGGATTCGTGTGGGCGCATGAAGCGACGTTAGAGTTGCGTTGAAAGTTACAGGGTTCTTTTTGTATCATTTTTGTACCTTACAGCCCCTTGGTCAATTTGATTACTAACTGTACATTAAAAAGTATTTCTACTCAATCTAAAAGGTTAAACAACTACTATCTCCTCCTCGACTTGAATGTTTTTATACAGCGCAGGCTGGATGCGCGCAGGCTTGATGCGCTCCATTTATTTTTGTGGAGAACCAGCGCCTTGAATATGTAGGTACTACAGCGTTTGTACAGCTCGTTGCGTTTCCGCAATGAGTCCGTCTTTACGGAGATATTCCTGAAATGCATCAAAGGAAAACGGAGGATGAATGATCGTTTTTCGCCTTACCTGGTTGCTATTTATGGGGCGCTCCAGTCTCTCAGCTCGGACGTCCCTTAGAGAGAGCATGGCCACTTCCAAAACCTCTCTCTTGCCGCACAGCATTCGAAATGCCCTATGCATGGTTATGCAACCTATCCCACCATTAGATGGTCAAGGTTGACCGGGACCTCTCGGCAGCAGACCGATACAATGGCAGTGTCCATGCTCCGGCAGCACCCACACCAGTCACACCCACACGATCTGATGGTGGAGCTGGAGCCTGAAATGTATCCCTCTCCACTGGGTGGACATGACAGGCATGTCCCTCACAGGCATGTCCCTCACAGGCTCAAACGTGTAACCATCCATATTAAAATCCCTATTTTCCGCCGTGGAGTGTAGAAGACGTTCGCGTGTCTGCAGCAACTACCTAGTCCTACCATGCCAGTCACGTCATCGGCGCTCTAATACTAAAAGACGCGTTTTCTTTTGTTGCTAAAAAAAGAGCTATCCATTTTTTTTTTTTTTTATATCTTATTGAGTCTAGTCTTTTTTTATAATGGTCATAACTAACACGTTATTGATGTTGATTATTTCAGTTCAGTTCATCTTTAAGTCCATTTCACCTTTGGTGTCAAATATCATCCGCTTTGTGATTGAGGAAGCTTCTGTCCTTTGGTTTTTTACATTTTTTTGCGATGGTTTCATACAATTCTGTTACTTATATATCTCATTAATTTATGTGAATGCTTGGCATTGATCAATCACTACCATCTCTCTTGCAGACTGCGCCGTGTGAGGATAGCTGCCCCGGGATAACCTTTGAAGTATCAGAGTTAAACTTTGATGAGGAAAGCAATTGTTCAAATGAAGAAGGAGGGGAAGCAGCAGAAGAAGAAGAAAACATTTGTTCTAATGAAGAAGGGGAAGAAGAAGAAGAAAGGATTGACAACGCTGATTCAGACTGGGAATTGGAACTATCTGACAAATTGGAGAGTGATGACTCTGACCAATTGGAGAGTGATGACCATGACCAATTGGAGAGCGATGACTCTGATTCTGAATTGCATAGAAGTGTACGTCAACTTTGTCCAGATTGCGGTGCCTTTTACTTTACGTCTAAGACTCACACATGCGAGTATAAAATCAAGCCAGTTTCCTGCAACGTTTGTGGTAAGAGATGTGTGGACAAAAGTGCCCTGAAAGCTCATAGCAGTATCCACAAGGAAAGCTATGAGCACCCCTGCAAGTTCTGCATGGTTCCCTTTAAAACAAGACTTGATAAACTGGCCCATGAGAGAGCTCACACCCACAAAGCAAAACCATATGAATGCCCTGACTGTTCCATGTCGTTTTCCAAGCTCCCAGCACGCAATTTACACTTGAAAGGCCACAGGGGTCCCAAAATACTTTCCTGCCCCCATTGTGCTTTGGAATTCCGGTATCATGGCCCTTTGGAACGACACATGTTGGTGCACACAGGCATGAAGGAGTATGTGTGTGAGTTCTGCCATCGCTCTTTCAAACAGCCGGGCCACCTTAAATCCCACCTGCGTGTGCACACCGGGGAGAAGCCCTTCCAGTGCCAGCACTGTGACAAGAGTTTCAATCACAACGTGAGCCTGAAGAGTCACGTTATGAGGTACCATAAAGAGGGAGTGTCAAATTTTGGGCCTAGCGGACCTGTGAAACAGACCAAAAGGGCGGAATTTCAGTCCATGGGTAGACCCAGAGGAAGACCTAAAAGAAATGCAGCAACTAGAGAGCAAAACTCTGTTCCTGCGGTGCGAACCACAGCTGCTGAGATTACAGAGAAGGGCCGTTTGAGGAGAGACTCTTCCAAAGACATTGATGGCGATTGGAGTGACGGGGACGGATCCTCTGAACTGACAGAAGATGACAAGATGGAGGAAGTGAGGAAGAGCAAAAGGAAATCCAGCCATAGTTCCAAGACTTTTTCTATTGCTGAGAATGATTCGGAGAGCGACTCAGACAGTCACCCTGAGATGGAGGCTAAGAAGAGTAAAGTGGTCAAAAGTGAGGAAACAGGACGTTGTAGAGGAAGGCCGAGGACTAAACCTCTCAATCAACATTAAAATCTATTTAATTGTTTAAATGTGACATATCTAACATACAAACACTTCTTTCGGGAACTGAGTGGGTATAACAAAGTTGGTATTGGTTTGGGATTAGGGAAACTTGGATTAAAGAATTTTCCTATTTTGTATAGTGTAAATATTGTATGGACAGGCAGCGGGCAGTTTTGTTTCATCTTTGTATTAATATTTGAAATACTTTTTTGAAATTCTATCTAATTACATATTCCCAGGAGGTGGAATAACTGGGACTAATGGTGAGTGTTCTTCATGTGTAATATACAACGGTATCATAAGGTTGCCATTATTATATTTTTGGGATTTCATTAGTTAGTCTGATGACTTTGTAAGTCTCTGGACACAATCTTTGTCTTTGATCTCTGTGTTGAATGCAAGATTAAATTTTGCATCCTTTTAAGTAATTATTATTGATTGCTCCATTAAAATTGAGTGCTTTCCTTGAATTGCTCTAGCCCATTTAACGGTCCTCGTTCCCAAAATATCCATGTTCTTTGCATGTCAGTCGTGAAGAGGACACTTTTCTTAAAAGGGTGCCTGTTGATATCATTCCTTTGAAATAGCTTTCTCTGGTAATTTCCTTTGTGTGCTGCAATTTGAAATGTTTCCTAGCTCTAGCGCTTTACCCCAATGACAGCGACGGTCGCTGGTTGTGCCAGGTTGAAGGCGGGGGAGGCAGCGCAGCAAGCTAAAAGACTAGTCGCCTGCAGCGAATGGATCCCATGGATCCAGCGTGGATCAAGCTGGCCTCAGCCATACATTTGCCAGCCAGCACCACAGCCCAAGGCCTCCTGCTCAGAGAGGGAGCTGGGGAATACCGAGGGCTGTTCAGGGCCGCTTGTAGAGCTACCACTGCGGCCCAGCTGTTGGGTCTCTCTCCTCCCCGCCGGGCCAGACACCCTATTCCACTTATACCAGTTTCCGACATTGATAAGATATTTTGTACTTTCATTTATAACGTTATTACTCGTAAAACAACTCAATGAGCTAAAATCTAAATAATAGGCGATGGTGATTTGTGCATATTGTTTCTGGGTTAATAAAAATAATGCTCCCTCTTGGAACTTGGGACTCATCAGGCTATGTATTCAATAATTAGTTAGCTCTTAAATCTTTAATTACATTTTTTGATTATTTTACATTTTGATAGTAGTTTAAAGTTTAAAGTAATTACAAGGTAAATGTTACAAGAAGTACTTCGACATTGCTGTTTGAACATTTAATTTAATGTTGCCCATGGAAATCATTTCATTTTCGGTTTCATCAACTCTGGACACAGTGAGGTGGTTGGATAGACATTCAACCAATCAAAGCCACGGACCTCGTGACGCTCCGCTGAGCGACGGAAGAATGTAAACAGGAGCAGGTAATGGTGCATCACAGATATGTCTGTGGACGATTGGTGCCGTTTTTGCCACAAGTATTTGAAAACACTAGGTATCATTAGCCACTCGACCTTGATTTTCAGAGTAACAGGAAAGGCCAAAACCGTCTTTCATCGCCTTGTCGATCTGGGATTGACTTTGAGAAAAAGTCCTGAAAGATCCATGCGATCGTGTCGGAACTGTATCACCCTACTCTCTAGAATCGAGAGGGATTTAGCAGTCTTCAGAAAATGGGAAGTCCAGGAAAAACAAGCCGATTCAAACGAAGGAGCGTCGGGCTCCACAACAGCAGATAAAGGGGATCTGGAGACTGCTCCTTCAAATACGTACTACAGGGCTCCAAAAAAGGTATGGTTTAATCCTCCAAATCTGACAGGAATATCAGTGTCCGAACAGCTATATATAATAGCGGATAAGTGGCGTTAAACTTTGACTCCACACATATTCAGACATTTGGAAACTTGGATTGTTGTGGAACCAAAGGCATTCAGATACAAAGATTAATGAAGCTTTCGCCAGAGGTGCAACTTTGGAGAGATAATTACCATTAAATAGCCTACAAACTATATTGTATATCAATTTAAACAATAAAACATTCGACCTTGTTTTGATTGTCATCTCAGGGATCTCTTGCAAGTCTATTGGCCATTTGAGTTATTTTTCCAAGTTTGTAGCCAGGTAGTTCAAAAAATGATTATTTTTTTGGACAGCGAACGAAGAAAAAAGAAAACCAAAAGAAAGGCGAGCAAAAAAGTAAAGATAAACCAGCAGTGCTTGTGAGTTCATTGTCTTTCTTTCTATGATTTCAAAACAAATTTGTTGGTCACATTTTTGCATTACCAGGGTATACAAAGGGTTTGTCCCCTGGACACATCAATAGTAAATTGCTGCAATAGTGAATTGATTCACTATTTAATTCATTTCAATACACTTAAGAACCCATTATCTAGCGACATCACTGGTTGGATGTAAACACTGCGGATCGCAACTCATGGTTTTTGTGATGGTTTCATGCAATTGTTAGTCGTATCTCATTAATTTAAATGTATGCTTGGCATTGTCTAATCACTACCATCTCTCTCACAGACTGCACCATGTGAGGAGAGCTGCCCCGAGATAACATTTGACATATCAGAGTTTATCTTTGATGAGGAAAGCAATTTTTCAACTGAAGGAGGGGAAGCAGAAGAAGAAAACATTTGTTCGAATGAAGAAGGGGAAGATGAAGATGAGATTGCCGTCTTTGAAACAGGCTGGGAAAAAGAAGATTTTGACCAATTGGAAAGCGATAACTATGACCAGTTGGAAAGCGATGGCTCAGATTCTGTATTGCATGAAGGTTTACAACACCTTTGTCCAGAATGTGGTGTCTTTGTCTTCACGTGCAGGATTCACATTCACACATGCATGGATAGTAACAAGCCGTTTTCCTGCAATGTTTGTGGCAAGAGCTGTCTGGACGAAAGCGCCCTGAAAGCTCATAACAGTATCCATGGGGAAAGCTTGCCCTTAAAAACAAGACTTGATCAACCTCCCCATGAGGGAGCCCACATACCCTGTGCAAGACCACATAAATGCCCTGACTGTTCCTTGTCGTTTTCCAACCTCCCTGCACTTAATTTACACGTCGAAGGTCACAGCGGCCCTAAAGTATTTTCATGCCCCTATTGTACATTGGATCCCCTCACGGTCTCCGACACGAATAGACACATTATGGTGCACACTGGCATGAAGCAGTATGTGTGTGATTTCTGCAGTCGCTCCTTCAACCTTCAAAGCCACCTTAAATCCCACCTGCGTGTGCACACCGGTGAGAAGCCCTTCCAGTGCATGCACTGTGACAAGAGCTTCAATCACAACATGAGCCTGAAGAGTAACCTCATGCGTTTCCATAAAATAGTTTCCCTTATGGCTAGACCCTCGGTGCCAAGCCAACCAGGGCCCTCAGGGCCCCCTGCAACAGGGGGGACAAACTCTATTCCTGCTGTGCAAGGGAAGGCCCTGGACCCAATTACAACAGCTGACACGTTCGATATGGGCTATTTGAAGAAACCCTCTTCTAAAGACATTGATGCTGATTGGAATGACAGGGATCGAACCTCAGAGCTTACAGAAGAAGACAAGACAGAGGCAAGCAAGGCAGTGAGGAAGAGAAAGCGGAAAGCCAGCCTTGGACCAAAGACCTATTATATTGCAGAGAAGGATTTTGAGAGTGACTCGGATAGCAGCCCTGAGGAGGAGGGTGAGAAGAGACAAGCTGTCAAAAGTGAGGAAATAGGACGATATAGAGGAAGGCCTAGGAAGAAATGTTGAATGTTCAAACAAAATTTAACCAGAACTGGGTGTATGTATTTGTTGGGGTTAGGTTTAAGAATAAAGGCATTCAAATGTATTCCCATTATGTAACTAAATTACACATTGGATGCTCAGTGACTTCTACCACCATTTCTAATGGACGCAAGCAGCAAACAAGAACATTGGTCTTGTTTTTACAATTTTATAACTGGGCAAAATAATTGTTTGCTGTCCAATTATCACCACAATCAGATGAAATAAATGGCTTAAAAGGCTTTAAGCCATTTATTTCATCTGATTGTTGCTGAGCAGAGCTTTTGCTGTCATTGACTCCATGTTTCTGAGAACCCACGTAAAGTTAATACTAAATACCCCAAATAAGCTGCAAAGTCTTGTGTGATCTTATATTGACAAAAGCGACCATAAGACACACATTTACATTACATGTTTAACACTAACATTTGTTTGGTAACACCTGACACACAGGGTTTGATCAACCATTAATTCAGCAATTCCATATCAATCATTGTTATATCGGTTATTGTTAACTATTAAATAATGTTTTGATTAATACCGTCCTTAGTTGACCTGCATTAACATTAACTTACTTAAGATGACAACCATTTGTAAACATTACTACTAAATTTAAAGAAATAATTTAGTAACTAAATTATTTTCAGATACATTTTTTTAACTGTTAACTGTCAAATATCTGTTTGTTAATGATCATTACTGGCTTTAACTAATGTTAATTAATGGTAACATAATGCACCCTTATTGTAAGGAGGTGCCATTTTTTTATGCCCATGTATCACTGTCCATTTTATATAAACTAAAATGTCAGTCTTAACGTTGTAGTTGCTGTTTATTATTAATGAAATGCCAATTTGTACGTAAACATGCCAAGCTTTGGCTGCCTTTTTCTGGTACGCTAAGTTGAGTGAATTGAGAAAAAACATTGTTGTAGGTGGCTATTACGAATTAGTGCTAGGTTACACATTATTAAACCTTTCTTCATACTTTTATACAATATCTTTTAAATGAAAATTTGGTGCCTATTTATTGCCGTGGATTTGCAAGGAACTTATGGAAGTAATCATTTAAAATCGAAATACATGACTACAGTCAGTCATTCTATACATGATGTCATAGTGCATAATTCCTCTAGGTGTCCTCCTTGTGCCACCAATACTGAAATAATTGTAACGGCTTTTTTTTTCACCTAATGGCTCTTCTTCTAAAATAACTCATCGTGCCCATTTTATACAATTTGGAAGGAGCAGCTGTTGTGCCCCATTTTCCTTCATTCCTTTTCTTATTATCTAACCAAAGAACACTCTGTTGTACTGCTGCTTGAGGATGAGTGCTCAGGTAAAAGTGCATCTCTTTCTACCATCTGCTTTGTCTCTAATATTGGGGCCACATCAGACTTAAAAATGTCACGTCAGTGAATAACTGCTGATTTGTTCTTTTTAATATTTCAGTTTGCACACTTTGCTATCCCTGGTAATTTCCCCGTATTGCACAAATGAAACCTTTTTAAAAAGGAGAATATCATTTTAGTTACTAACTCACAAAGCAGATTTCATTAATTAAGTCAGTCTAGCCTGACTTGTTTGTTTTGCCATGACAAGCAGGTCTTGTGATTTGTTTTTAATCGTTCATTATTATTCATAGACACGAGGGAGTTTGATCACTACACCGCTTATGTTTATTCGATATGCATGTATGTATTATGATTAAAACGGTCTGTCCAGATTACCAAGCCTTCTTTGCATGTCTGCTTAAGAGGACATGGGTCTCTTCAAAGGCTACCCATTGTCCTCCTTCTCTTTCATTTAGCTTTCTCCTGTCATTTCCTTTGTGTACTGCAATTACACTTGAGCTGCAATATTCCATGTCCCCCTTTTTTCTGTCTTATAATGACTTCAAATGGTGCACTGTTCCATTGACTTTAATCTTGGCTGTTATTTTTTAAACAATCACAGAGCCTTTGTATACTTTGTTGGTGATTCTTTTCTCTGATCAATAACGGCTGCGCTTCTCTCTGAATCCTCATTCATTTCTGTTATTTTTCTCCTTCTGTCTGTCACACGGTGAGAAGCCATCCAACAAATACATCTCACACAAATAGAAGATTAGCTTCAAAGAAGATTGCCCTGCGAGTCACAATGGTTCATGCTATGTGTGCTATGTGTGGTCATCGATAGATGAATGACTAGATTGAATATTGATGAAAGATTAACCAAATTATAGTTTTCTGGTGAATACGTACGTTTTAAATGGTAGATGGACTGCATTTATGTAGCACTTTTCTAACCAGTGGCCACTCATAGCGCTTCACAATATTGCCTCACATTCACCCATTCATGCACACATTCACACACCGACGGCGGAGTCAACCATGCAGGGAGACAGCCAGCTCGTGAGGAGCAGTAAGGGTTAGGTGCTTGCTCAGGGACACCTCGACACTATAGGAGGAGCCCGGGATCGAACTAGCAACCTTCCGGTGACCAGCCAACCCGCTCTATATCCTTAGCCACATGCCGGCAATTTGATAAACTCATATGAGCAGTATTAAAACGTGTTTATGCTACCTACTTACGGCAAGAACAACCAGTAGCAGGGCTTACAGGGTGTACAGGGCCGCTAATGCTGGGGTTCGTTTGGCTGACTTTACTTGAGCTATAATGTTCAAACTGCCCCTGATGTTGCAGACCATGTTTCTTCTGTGAGGTCTGTACTCTGTACAATGGAGAGTGGTACATTGTTGTAATAATGCTGTGAGGATTGGTAATATCACTGTGCAGGAATCTAGCAAATTCTATTCTAAATTTTACTACAAATTCTACAGTCACTTTCCTCTCTGCTAAATTTTGTAATTATGATTATATATATAATAATAATAATAATAATAATACATTTAATTTAGAGGCGCCTTTCAAGACACCCAAGGTCACCTTACAGAGCATATAGTCATCATACATTTTTTAAAAAGCAAGACATTGTGGAAAAAATAAATAAATAAATAAACATAAGCAATAAGAAATAAATAAAAAAAAAAACAATCAAAACAGTGATCAGTTAGACGTTGTGTGCGAGTTTGAACAAGTGAGTTTTGAGCTGTGACTTGAAGGTTGAAATGGTGTCTGACTGTTTTATGTGTGGGGGGAGGGAGTTCCAGAGCCTGGGTGCTGAACAGCTGAATGACCGGGCACCCATTGAAGTGAGTCGTGATGTGGGGATACATAGTAGTCCAGAAGAGGTTGAGCGGAGGGAGCGGGAGGGAGTGTATTCTTGGAGGAGGTCGCAGAGATAACTGGGGGCTAGGTTGTGAAGAGCTTTGTAGGTGAGGAGTAGGGTTTTGTATTGGATGCGGTAGTGTACTGGGAGCCAGTGAAGTTGAATGAGGACAGGGGTGATGTGGTCAGATGATTTGGTGCGGGTGATGATCCGGGCGGCTGAGTTCTGAATGATCTGCAGTCTGTTGATAAGTTTGGTGGGGAGTCCGGTGAGGAGGGCGTTGCAGTAGTCTATGTGTGATGTGACAAATGAGTGAACTAGGATTTCAGCGCTGGATTGGGTCAGTGATGGGCGGAGTCTGGCGATTTTGCGGAGGTGGAAGAATGCAGTCCGGGTGATGTTGTGAATATGGGGTGCGAATGAGAGGGTGTTGTCCAGGATGACGCCGAGGCTCTTGACTTTGGAGGAGAAGGGTACTGGGAATCCATCGATAATTATGAGTGGAGCTGGGGTGTGTTGTGATTTATATATATATATATATATATATATATATATATATATATATATATATATATATATACTTATGAATCATTTGAGCAGTATTATATTCCTGTGTGAATGTGTGACCTCAATCGACCTGAAGAAGTGTTAATGATGTGCTCTCTCTCTCTCTCTCTCTCTCTCTCTCTCTCTCTCTCTCTCTCTCTCTCTCTCTCTCTCTCTCTCTCTCTCTCTCTCTCTCTCTCTCTCTCTCTCTCTCTCTCTCTCTCTCTCTCTCTCTATATATATATATATATATATATATATATATATATATATATATATATATTTTTTGACATGAATATATAGATTTGCAAACATGTTTTATGTGTAATAAATAAACCAAGCTCATGTAAGTTAACTAAATTCACCTCCTGATGACTCTGATGGCGCTTGAGGAAGATTCTAAGGTCACAATGGTTCAGGTTGTACGCTAAAAAGTTTTGTTTTATTGTTTTTGTATCCCCTTTAAAAATCATTGGATGTGTGAAGTGAGTCATCATGAATCCTAATTTAATAAAAAATATGCCACACAAAAACAGCTAAATTCATTATCACGTTTGCGCTCAAATAGTTCTCTAATACAGAAAACACTTTCACAGTTTAGCCCCTTCTTATTCCTCACGTACAATACAAATCCAATTAAAATTGTGCTAATGCAACCTGGCGCTAAATGCCATTAATTCAGCAGAGCAAAATTGCATTGCACTACTGTATAATTTCATAATCCTAATAAGCCACAGCGAACATCGACAGCCATAGCTCAAGCAACATATGCATATGCTTCAGGCTTGTACATTTATATTCCCCTGTATTCATACTAGCACTAGCAGCATATACAGGTTATCTTCTAAGCCCTGAAATGAGAACCAGAGCCAGCCAACATGTCCCCAACTCTGCAGGGCTCTCTCTGCCCTTCCCTCTCTGACACCGTGACTCTTCCGCCACCCCCCAAAAAAACAAAAAAAACACTTGCCCTTTAGCAGATCTGCATTTTAATGACTGCTCTTCTCCCCCAAAGGCCTCGCCCGGTAGCCAGGATGCGTCTCTGAGACGAAGGTCACCCCCGATGTGAATCGAACCGCCAGTATACACACCGGTGTCGCTAACTCTACCCCAAGGAGCTGCACGAGACCTCATTCACCCTACACACCCACCCCCCGGCCCCAGCCCACCCACCTGGTCTGACTCGCTTCATGCCTGGTGCTTTCTCCCTTCACACCGCCTACCCTTGTATTATTTTCTTTCCCAGCGCCAGCACCCATCCATCTCTCCCTCATTTCCCTTTTTAGGGCATCTCTGCCTCTCCCCCCCCCCCCCCCCCCCCCCCCCCCCCCCCCCCGCCTCACCCTCGTCTCCCTCAGCGGTCTGCAGTCCACAAGGGCAGCGGGATCTGACTGGAAACAGACAAAGTTGGCTCCAGTACTCCAGTGGCGATGTGTGTTCTTCTGATCAGAACACACACACACACACACACACACACACACACACACACACACACACACAGACACACACACACACACACACACACACACACACACACACACACACACACACACACACACACACACGATCAAATCGGCCATTCCTGCCATAATGCAATTCCTTTCACAGTGTTTTTATAACACGCTATGCAATGCATACCAAACCTGTAAGCCAATAGCATGTATATTTGTTTAAAGTGTGTGTGCGTGTGTGTGTGTGTGTGTGTGTGTGTGTGCGTGTTATGTGTACACCGCAGGCCCAAGGTTTACAGAGCTTACATGAGAGTAAATACAGAGTAATGCGGTAAACTTATTGATGGGGAAACTAAACGTTTTTCCAAGGTCCACCCCCACCCCCCCCCCCATCCCCACCCTTTCCCAAATCGAACCCCACTGATGGGGGAGCAGTGACGACCTCAGGGGATACTCTGTAATAACCCAATGTGCAATACGGAGCATGCATCACATCAAGCCACTCGCCGCCCCCCCGTGCCCATTAAGGAGTCTGTCATGGCGACAAGGCGAGCCGTTAGAGAGTCGTCTGAACAAGGTCAATGGAGGCCATCAACCTTAAAGTCCATCCGTCACATCATACAGTAGGGAGCGATGGGATTGGCCGTCTGGCACCGTGGTGATGATGATGATGATGATGATGATAATGGGTCATGGCTGACCTGCTGCTTCATGACACAAGACTTCAGTCAGCTGACATCAGATGACACTTTCCCGCGAGAGAAATCCAGTCAACGCTTATTTACTTTGATTCTACCTTACTGAGTGGGTCTTTTGTATGCATTGTGTCTTGGACGATGCACAAAACTGAAATGAATTAAAGCACAGCCTGATGTACGATGAGTAGGGGCGACGGGTTGAATTGTGAGTGCGAGGAAAGCAAAAAACGTGATTAAGATTGTTTTGCAGTCTTTCAGTTTGAGTAGTGGGGACGTGCACAAAATACCCAGTCCTCAAGAAAAACTTGCAGAATGGCGTCACTCCTTGATTGAACCCCATGTTCAATCAAGCCTACGGGTCGGTACAGAGGCTGAGCAGCCCAACTTAGCATCTGAATAGAGTTCTAGGCCTGCTTGAACTTGGACCGCAGGACCCAGGACTGCTTCCCCTGATCCGCGGTGTTCACCCGACTGTTGGCTGTGTTTGACAGGTCAACAAAGTGTAATGTGTCCATCTCAAACACGACAACAGGGGTAATCGGTTGTCGTGTGGAACATTTATCCATTGCTGCACTTCAGAATCTGCTGTGGTTCACTGAGTTATGGGAGGTGTGGGGTGATCTCTCAGGGCTACAGCACGCTGTCTGCTGCCAGCGTCGACCTCAATTTACCGAGGCACCGTTTCTTAAGTTGGCTTCATAGACGGTTCCATGTTAGAAAGTTCCAAGGTACAATAGAGGGAATCTTTGAACTCCCTTTCACATAGATATGCAGACACTGACAAAATACCTGAGGTGGGGGGAGTCAGACCTTACTTGGTATTCATGACATGAGACTTTCAACTTGCGTCGGAAAGTTGATAGGGTGATCTCGGGTGAACAGATTATTCGCAAAAGTGTTCGGGTTTGACTGCAAAACACTGGATATTCTTAATGTCTTGCTTTGCAATATATGCGCACGACAGAACGAGAGTCAACAGTGAAATAATTCGCTGGAAATAGGCATTATTTTATAAACGAACAAAAAGTACATTTGAACAATGGCAGGATGTATTGAAGTCCTTCAATTCAACAGGGTGAATGTTTTTTCTTGAAAGTTAGATGAAGAAACCTATGGGAATCATAAAAAATAGAATAGCCATCAAAATGCCGGTCCATCCATCAGAGTCTAACATCCTGACTTTCTCCCTGATGCTTTTGACTGCTGGGAAATCATGTCACCGCGGGGGACACAATCCTTCGCCTTGCAAAAAATGCCCGGACGGACGATTTATAGCGTTTTGGAGCACAGGGCTAGCTGCACATTGTGCAACGCTCGAGCTACCAACGCTTGTCCGGATAGGGGTTGAGGCCTGATATTGACCGGGGTGTTTCAGCATTGAGGACTGTCGAGCATAATGATGCCTTGTGGTATGCTGTACCTGTATGACAGCAACTCACTGAGGCACTGACATGGCTGAGTGGCGCTGTCAAGGACCTTGCACTTAACGTCTGTGGGACATTATACACCGCCGTCGGAAAATCGCTGAGCAAAACAGTGTCCGGCGGCGCGGAAGTCAATGAAAAAAACTTTACGAAACATTCTGCCTAAACAGCACTAACGCTCACACGGCAGACTGGAAGTCCAGGTCTTTGACCACGCAGCTGTCCCTTTCTTAGTTCACCTGGAATCTGCACAGCCACCTCCCTTACCTCTAATGTCCCTTCGCCCCTTCCCCTCCCTTACTCTCCTAAAAACACCCCTATGACACACTTGTTGTATGCTGTACGTCCTTGCAAATAATGTATGCACCGGTAGTCATTGTTTGTTGTACGTCCTTGCACTTAAAACAGTTCTCAGCATTGCGTAGCGTTTCATCCTAGCTATCTTCGTTGAATACTGGGAACGGGTTAACTGAGCGATGGCACTTAGCATTTGAGCGATCGTTTCCGAAATCCCGGAGGTGTCCAGGACCAATTTTGCCATCTCGCCGTGACCCCTGTCCCCTGACCCCGGTCTGGATGAGATGCACCCCATCTCGGCGCCCTGGAAGAAAAACACCCAGTCGAGTCCCCATCAACGTGCGCAAGCGAGCTCTCGTCTTGCTTGTAATCAGCGCAATTAGCCCTCATTAGCATTCCTGAGGTTGTGTTTCTGCTGCGCGTTGGGTGATTACAGGGGGTGGTGGTGGGGGTTTGGGGCCTGATGGGGTTGAGAGAACAAGGGACAGGAGGGGGATAATGGGTGGACTCAGAGAGAAAAAAAATGGAAATGGGGGGGTCAGGTGAAACCGGGTATTAATATGAGTGAGATGAGGTTCTGAAGGGTGTGGTGTGGCGCGTCCCCTCGCTTAATAAATTGTCCTGTGCGAGCAGGATTCTTAAACGTCTATCTGACCCATGATTATGCCCATAGGCCTCTCTGTATTCACTTTAAGTCGCTTAGTTGGGACAAACAAGCACCCGTTAATAATGTTCCCTTGCCAATTCATCATGGTCACACGTGGATATGTGAGTTTTGTGTGTGTGTGGGTGTGTGTGTGTGTGTGTGTGTGTGTATTATTTTCATCCTTAATGTGTGCCGTCGTATCGAGATGGTTTCATGGTTAAACCAACAAGCCCCCCACTCCTCAACTGAGCCACACCCCCTCTGGAAGAATGCTGAGTTGAAATGAGAGCACTACATTTGCACGAGAAAGTATTAAATTCAAATAATTAAAGTTGAGACGAATCTCTAGTGTGAAGGATGTGATCTCTCTCTCTCTCTCTCTCTCTCTCTCTCTCTCTCTCTCTCTCTCTCTCTCTCTCTCTCTCTCTCTCTCTCTCTCTCTCTCTCTGTCACTTACCCCCAGTCCCTCTCTCTGCTTCTCTATTGTCCTCTATCTCACACCCTCTCCCTCACTCGTTCTCCTCGTCTTTTCCCCAATGGGAATCCTACGACGAGACGTTTTAATGGGTATTTCATATGCTGTATTCTGCATGGAGGCACTAAAACCGCTCAACCAGAAACCACAACTCCCAGGTTCATCTGAGAACGAAGCGGACTTCGTTTTGCATCTACAGGGAGCATAAAAAAAACCAACAGTGTAGTCGACTACGCTGTGAGGCCAGATTGGGAATAAGTAGGCCTGCAGGAGAGCTTAAGCTGGAAGGAGGAGCGTCCGTGGGGACCTTGTCTCTGGAAACCACAGTGTTATGTGAGGCCGGGGCTTGGAATTTCTGTCTCTCATTATTCCTCTGGAAGGTGTGTTTTCTATGCATCCTAAGCCATCTATTAGTCTCATCAGTTTTCATCCCCTGGAGACCTCAGTGTGAGGTGTGCAAATAGCCCGAATATCACTGCAGGTTCGCAGTGCATCACCGCTGTGATATAGACAGGGATTTCTCCTCTTTTCACCATTGCTCAAGGGTGCACATTGATTGAACTTGAATATACATGCATTTTAAATCGTTGGCGGTGGGAAGAATGTAAGAAACTGACATGTTGAACAGGCTTCACGTGGCTTTTGGCAGGGAGAAAAAAAAAGGTGTGGTTTATTCTCATAGAGTGGATTAAGAGCTTGAAACAGACAGAGAGAGAGGGGGGAGACACCTCTATTTCATATTCATATTCAGTTTCAGATTCTCTTCTTAATAAGCTTTGCCTGGGCTAGGTTTGAAGATGAAAGTGTATCCTGTCCTTACTTTATTAAATCTTTCTATAGCTGTGGATGACCCTTGAGGGATGAGTGAGGTTTAAGTTCAGTTTCTGCCCATAGCAAGGCATTAATTCTGCAGCACGCTTGTCTGTCAGTAAGTGAAACTCTCCCAACTTCACTTCAGGGAGGAAAGAAAGTTGGAGAGGGAGAGAGGGAGAGAGGGCGAGAGGGAGAGAGGGAGAGAGGGGGATAGAGAGAGGGAGAAATAGGGAAGGAGAGAGAGAGAGAGAGAGAGAGAGAGAGAGAGAGAGAGAGAGAGAGAGAGAGAGAGAGAGAGAGAGAGAGAGAGAGAGAGAGAGACATCACATCATTCACACTTCTTCAAACAGGCCCACTGAGGACACACACACACACACACACACACACACACACACACACACACACACACACACACACACACACACACACACACACACACACACACACACACACACACACACACACACACACGGCAGGAATGCACAATGCATTTTCCTATCAATGTTCCATATATCTGTGACTGTCAATTTAATGGACAACTGTAACTCTCGGATTGATGGGGTACTTTTTTTCTTCGTTTGATGTGTGTGTGTGTGTGTGTGTGTGTGTGTCTGTGTGTGTGTGTATTTGTATCTCTGTATTCACAAAATGTGCGTGCATATTTGTGTGTGTTTTTATTTGTGTGTTTCTCTGTGTGTGTATGCCTTTGTATCTGTCCTCTATTTGTTCCTGTGTGTGTTTGCTCTATTACTCGCTAACGCTGACGAGAGAGAGAGAGAGAGTGAGAGAGAGAGAGAGAGAGAGAGAGAGAGAGAGAGAGAGATGGTTGAGTTTAAAAGGAGAGTCAAGGCTGTCTTTCAGAAACTATCCTCCCAGATCCCATCTCTCTGTCTTCTTCTTCTCGATGCAATGAGCCTTATAAAGAGTTAAGAGTCACACTCTTAAGTGGCAGACAAGTGGTGAGGCCAACTAAGTGGAGTACACTCAAAATATAGAACTTCATCATCGGTGGCTGGGAACACACTCAGTGACCACCCCACTCAGGTAGCATCGAGCTGCAGTTCTTCATCTCCAGAGAGCTCAAGGTGTGCTTAATCGGTCTCTTTTTGGCGTTGGTCACGGCGCACACATGCAGCAGACTACTTGGAAACAAGTTGGGGAAAGAAATGGCTTCAGAGTGTTTGATGGCTGACATTGGACTTGTTTCGACAGACTATACAAGCTTGGTGGCCATCTCTAGATCCATGAGAATGGATCCATGTGATCCATGTGAATTAGTTTTCTCAGGGTCATTTTCTTAGTTTTTCAAAGGACTAACATTGCTGTCTTTAGTTGTGGTTTAAGAAAGAATCCACCAATTACTTTTACAATTCAAGTTCAACAGATTAATAAGCACTGTGCTTTTATTGTGAAATATGTCACCTCTGTATTTATGTCAATGCTAAATGGATTTTTCCCACTCCACTATATGGTATTATGAACATTAATAAGTAACAGTTTGTTGCATTGAAATGAAAACCGTTGGAGCTAGATCTAATGTGCTGGTAACAAGTATGGCTGCATAAATTGTGTTTCATGCCGGGTCCATCAGTGTCTGGGCAGATCAATAGGTGTCTGGAATGACTGTCTGGCATTCTCTTCAAAAATATGACTGGGACAGGCGGTGTGTGTGTGTGTGTGTGTGTGTGTGTGTGTGTGTGTGTGTGTGTGTGTGTGTGTGTGTGTGTGTGTGTGTGTGTGTGTGTGTGTGTGTGTGTGTGTGTGTGTGTGTGTGTGTGTGTGTGAGGAAGTGAGAGACAGACAGACAGACGTGATTGTGTGCATGCATGTGTATGACAGTGACGTGTGTGCATGTGCGACAGTGAACAGAGGGGTTGGGGATGTGTGTCTCACACAACGTGCATGTGCATGTGGGTGCACGAGAGTGGGAGAAAGCGTGTGGGTGCACGAGAGGAAGAGAGGGAGAGATGGAATCAGTGTGGACTCGAGTGTACGTCTCAGTTTGAACGACGCAGAACGTCATCTAACTGTCACGCCGCTCCCTACTGTCCTTCATCGCTGTCACACAGAGCGACGCGAAGAGGACGCCTGTTAGGATGAGGGGATGGATGGATGGATGGAAGGACAGATGGATGGATGGATGGACGGATGAAAGATTAATTAGGGGGGATGCTTTTGTTATCCCGGCTGTAGCATCTTTACATGTAATTAAAAAAGGCGTGCGTGTGCGTGTGTGTGTGTTTGTGTCTGTGTGTGTGTGTTTCCTCTGTCTCTGCCTCCAGGCCTCGTGTGGAGTCTGTCGATGTTTTGTCCTTCATCACAACAGGGCCAAGGTTGGTTAATGAGGGTGGTAGAGCATTAATCCCCACCCACCCCCACCACCCATCCTCCTCCATCCTCCTCCCCCTCAACATCCACTGCTAGCAACCTCTCCATCACCCCTCGTACACTTGCATATTCAACCGCACGCACGCACACACACATGCACGCACGCAAGCACAGACGCACACACACACACACCAGTGTGACTTTCCTGCTATTTTCCCCCCTCAAACTCGCTTTCCCTTCACTTCCTCCACCTTTCATTGTGAGCAGCAGTTTAACCACGGACAGCTCGCATGTCTTCTCATCTTGTTGAGAAGCGGTGCTGCTGGATGACTTTGACTTTTGTTTTAGGCTCAGCAGGGGGGCAGCCTTGGCAGCTATAAAACACCAAAAAACAAAACAATTCATCCCTGTTCATCTCTGCCCGGTGTTGACAAGGGACCCAGGTGCAGAGACGCGCAGGAAGAAATGGTGTAAAACACACACAGCGGTCTTCGCTTGAAGGTTAAGCCAAGGTACACAAAACGTCACAGAGTGAAACTGAAACAAACACATGCGCACACATGCATGCATACACAAACAAACGCACACACTTACACGTGCAGCCAGAAATACATAGACACAGACACACAGCGTACACAAACACAAACACACACAAGCACGCACGCAGGCACACACACACACACACACACACACACACACACACACACACACACACACACACACACACACACACACACACACACACACACACACACACACACACACACACACACACACACAGTATCATTTCTGTGGAAAGAGCGTTAACACACAAAGGAGGTAGACACATTGTTTGCCTATTCTATAGAGATTTGAACAGCAAGCCTTTGTTTAGCTTAAATGTTACAGCTAGCCACCCAAACCTCAAGACCAATATAAAATACTAAAATATCCTGCTAAGTATTTGTTTTCTTATTATTATTCTATCCCCACATGCCTAACCACTCAAATCTGCAACTATGGACGATTTATTATTGTACCTCTTCAGTTGTCTGGGTGGGAGATAAAACTATGATTTAAATGACCACTTAGGCAAATATTTACTCTCTGACAGCACAGCAGTGATAAAGACGCCTTGGGGGATGTTTATGCCTCAATCATTTTATCAGATGAAATATTGTAGCCGGATGTAAGCAAGGACTGCAGCTCAGCTACAGAGATTCCTGTTGTGCGAGTACAAAGGGTGAGTGGAAAGCTATCCTCCTGACCCCTGGAACAAGCCCTCGGATACGGGTTTTGTATCCCTTCGAGCTGGCCAATGAGCATCCCATCGGTGGAGTCATCCCGCCCACACAGTGGACACTCACCTCTCCCCTCAGAGGGAGAACACTGTGGAAGAACCCGTGTTGGAGGCAGTTCTTCAGTCCCACATTATGTGTTCGTACTTATGTTTGAACACATACGTTTATGCTTTTGATCGAGCAAAAAGTGTATTGCAATTATATTGATGATTCAGCCACAATTCCGTGTCTTTGTTTCAGGCCTCATGAACCTATAGTCCATGGAGACTGGGTTCATCGGCCCCAAACCCTCACTTCAGGTTGAAGACTTGTTATGGTGATGCTGGAAGACCAAGTGTGATCCTGCTGCCTCTGGCTGGGTCTCCACTTCAACCTAGGTTGTCTTGCCATACACTGTTCTAAAGGAGGTATGTTAACTCAAATATCTTGTTGCTATGCTCAACAAAGCTAATGGTATAAATGTAGGCCTAAATAAGCAGACACATCCAATACTACTATCTTTCCCCTATCCTGGGCATTGGCTTGTGTATCTAGTTAAGCTGATTAGGAAAGAGAACATATTCCGCTATCAGCTAAGAAATCGCAGCAGCTAGCCGAGGCCTTAATGTTATTCATGTTCCCTGCGCAGCAAAGTGGATTTGTGTCCAGATAACAGCAGCCCCCTGAAATAGCCGTGCCCACAGCACTGCTCTGCACTCTGCGTCACCTTGTCAAGTAACCTTTGGTGTCTTCTGCTAATGGGATCACTCCCGTTTATATGCTACCACGAGGCTAGATTAGCCTGATAGATGAGGGAGGGAGATGGGACACTTGAGAGCAAAAAAACCCATGGGGGCATTAGGCCTGAGTGTATAGGCCAGTCATTGAAGACTTTCCTGCTACCTTTTAGAGCAGATGGCATAATCCCCAGCCCGTCCTAGCCCACCTTATCGCCAGGGGCCTCAGTGAGTGGCTGGGGTCGGAGGGCCCCCCCCGCGTGTGGAATACACAATGACAGCCGACAGCAAGAGCAGACACTTGTGGTGCACATGGGTGTCTGGTCCACCACACCTCTAATACGCCTGCCTGGCCAATGCTTTTCCAAACCGTGGGGTCTTTATCCGTCCTCATTAGGGTCGGTGCACTAATAGGGGGCTCACCCCAGCTAGCTTTCCTCTTTCTCTTTTTTCCGGCCCTCATCGTCGTGTTTGTACTCTATCGGTGCGTTCCGTATTGATTCGTGTCTGGCTTCCCCGAGTTGCTATTTATTCAGCCGATACTCTTATTTAACTGATGCTAGTTACAACAAATGTTATTGACAATCAACACCATTTGGTAAAAGTAAATAGTAGTATTTACTTTTTTTATTTTATGTGAACATTTCTATAATTGTTGGCTCCATTTTATTTATTTTCAGTTGATATAGTTTCCTTGAGGTTCCTTGCTTTCATTTGAACCATTTTCAGAAGTGAGGAGGCAATCTCAACGACAATATAATTTTCCATCCGTTGGTTTCACAGAAAACAGTCCTACTGATTAACAGGGTACTTCCTTTGAGGTTTCTCTGTCCTCATGGGAACCTGCGTTAATTACATGTACAGATAAATGACTGCAATGTCAGGGGAGAAGAGCGTGTTTAAACATTATTGCATGTGTGATATCCCATTCCCCAGAACAGAACGTATGCATGCTATCCTGCTGGCTGTGTGCATATTAGTTTTATTCATGGGGAAGGTGTGGATTTGGGGCATATGGGTATGTACGTTATAAGGATTCAAGGGGCTATTGTTGTATTTCAATTGAAGAGTCCTCCTTGATTGATGTGTGATATTTGTAAATTGATGCATCACCATTCATTTACGAGGCCGACCGCCGCAGGAGGATGCATGATAAGAGTGATGAATGAATGCTTTAAATTAGTCTCCCTGACCCACATTTAAATGACACAAGTGGATGGAAAGATGGATCAGTGTCTTTAAATGTAGGCCTTTATAAAAGTTAAAAATAAACATGACTTGAAGCCATCTTGGATCAGTTTGTGCAATCAGCGGTTCCAGACGCTGCCAAGCGTTGGTATTCATCAGGAGATGGTTGTTTCAGTGTAAATCAATACATCTTCCCAAACCCGTCCACCATCCAATGTATGAACCAACCTAGTTCCGGGAAACCATTAGCTAATCCTTTTATCTCGTGTTTGTTTGCGTGTTTGCTCACACACACACACACACACACACACGCACACACACACACACACACACACACACACACACACACACACACACACACACACACACACACACACACACACACACACACACACACACACACACACACACACACACACATTCCCCTGTGTGCATGCAGCCATTATGTTTGTTAAGTAGGGCAGAGGTGACATGGGTAAGTTGTATTCTGTAATCATGTTTGTTGCTGAATTTGCTGTTGTTACATTGCATCTAACTTCAGGGCTGTACCCTTAAGTTGTTATAGTCTAATCTTCATTCTGAATTGACTCAACTTCTAACAGCCAAACAATCAGAGGTTTAAAAAAAAAAAGGGTTAGGGTTAAAAAAATCGTGCATTATAATGTCTATATCAATAGAGGCTGTTGTAGTCAAGATAGACTAAGAGAGTTGGGTAGAGAGAAGATGTCAAAACACTCCTTATGTTTCTCAGACAATGCAAAGTGTTGCAATCAAGCACCTGTTGTGTAGCTTATGTGATTGACAGGCAATTTATGTCCCCAGAACAAGTCAGAGTGGCGCTTCCCTGATTGGTCAGCAATTTAGTGGTAGTGCAGGGTCAACAAGAAACATAACTTGTTTACTGAAACTATTAACTCCGGTACAATGGTATTAAAGTGTGGTAAAGAGATGGGATTGCAGACTTTGTGTGCTTTATGGACGAGATCGTACACATAGAAACACAAACAAATGATGACATGCATGGATTACGCGCACACACACACACACACACACACACACACACACACACACACACACACACACACACACACACACACACACACACACACACACACACACACACACACACACACACACACACACACACACACAGTACTGTGGAAGTTATTTTCCCCATTGGCCTTGTGCATTTTCACCTCTCTGATCAATTGGATGGTGGCACATTATATGGTTATATTTCTATACTGTGAAGTGCATCAAGCATCGTCACCATCGTGCATATTCAGTCACCCTGGAGCTCTCCACCTCCGCAGAGACCGGCCACTGCTTGATTTCATCGATGTGATGCGTTAACAAGCCTTTGGTTTATTATATTCGACTAGATTATAGTATATGAGGCTGATGGTAACCCATATTTCAGGTCAAATTGAATGCAGAAGCTAATGTTAACGGTTGAACTAGTTAGAATGGAGGGCCCTTGATGTGTTGTATATTTCCGTGCGTGGATAGGTGTGCAGACATCTGGCGGCTACAGACATGAAATGAGTGTTTATACGCTGATCAAAAGTAAGCGTATCCGAAAATGGGTTTTGATGGACAGGCTCTAGCACAAAGCACAGCAGAAGATGAGCTCCAGCTTATCTCCTCGCGCTGCAAAGTTTGTTTTGCTGTCAGCGTGCGAACACCGGGTGCATCACACTGCTATTCGCTACCCTGGGCTGTGTTTGCAGTTCGGAAAAAACACGGTATGCATCTGTGAGTAAAATACATCTGCATACGCTTAAAGTACGAGCATCCACAAGGTATCTCCCCGACATGTTCTCCTCTGGAAGGGAGGATTCCTTAAGGAGGCCCAGCTATCATATCGTAATGTTTGGAGTAGTCTGACATGAGTGATGACTGAAGACACTGTCCCAATATAGCAAGGACGGTAATTCCACAAAATATATATATATCTATGCGCTTTTTATGCCTTTATAGACCGGAGGGTGTGGAGATACAGGTTGAAAGGCTGATCGAATGACATGTCGCGTAGCACCTCAGGTCAGAATCATCCCTCCGTCGCTACAGGGTCTAAATCGCCCTCCGCGGTTATGGTATCACCAGGTCCATGCTGCCGCTCTCCTGCCTTACATTAAGGCCCTCCCCGCAGTCTGATGATTTGGTATCCCCCAGCGGTGGACGGCGGTGCCTCGGCGATGATTGATGGCCTGGCGGCCGGCGTGCGTGCGTGCTCCTCAGGCACGTCGCTCCCGATGTGGAGCCGCGCTCAGACAGCTCGACGCCCGCCGCGGGCCCTCTGCGTCGGCGAGCCTTTCCCCCCCCCCCGCGCTTGATGTGCCTCGTTAAAAACACAGGCGCTCTCCCTTCCTCGAGCTACGGGTGAAGCAGCGGTGGATGGAGAACGTCCATCCGTTCAGCTGCCTGGTCGACCCTGAAGGCGGGTTGATCGATTCCGATGAAGCGGTCAACCCCCCCCCCCCTCGTCGATCTCTTCCTTCAGGAAGCAGCCCCTCCTCAAGGTTATTCTCTGTTGGCGGGGACGCACTGATCAAAAAACAATGACTTGCTTGGTTTCCCGGGGCTATGTTTGATGACGGGTACGAGACCGCTGACACACAGGAGGAGGCAGAAGCTTTGACCCGGGACCCGGGTCAAAGCTTCTGCCTCCTCCTGTGTGTCAGCGGTCTCGTACCCGTCATCAAACACGCTGCTCCCCGGGGACTTATTAGTCACGGTTCGACGCGCATCCCGCATCAGAAAGTGTGCGATTTCCTCCCGTTATTTACCGCCCCCACAAAAGCACTCGTCTTGTTTAAAGCGTGGCCATTTTGACAAAGCCCCTGAGTGAGCGATGTTGGGGGTATAATTGTAGCCAGATGTCGCTGGGAGGAAAGTTAGAGAAAGACTGAACGGGCAGGTGATGGCCTTCTCCCCTGAAGACTGAGTGTATCATATGTTTTGGGGAGAGGGAAATGACAGCTGCTCCAGCAAACCTGATCAGATGACACCCGTGGTGTTAAAGGACAGCGTTAACTGTCCTGTGTGACAACTTGTGTTTGTTTCACTGCCTCAATGGTAGATGAGGCAAACACAGGGAAAGTGTCACGCTTACAGTGTTGCTTTACGTAGTTGTTCGATTTCAGCTTATTTCTAAACTGTTCGTATAGACTCTGCTTTGTGTATTGTACGTCAGTTAACCTAATTATTTTTAATGCTTAGCACTTGTTTCTATGAACATCCTTACTGTACCTACAGAAATATATTGTGTGACAAATGTACTTATTGTAAGTTGCTTTGGATAAAAGTGTCTGCTAAATGCCCTAAATGTAAAAGTTGGAATTCATTTTTCACTATTCTATGAGCTTCCTTTATGCCTTTTATGTACAGGACATTTAAGAGAGACAGGACAGCGGGTTTGAGAAGAGAGGGAATGACGCGGAGCGTCGTAACATACAGGTGGGAATTGAACCTGGGATGCTACCAGGTGTGCTACCCACATGGTAGGCATTAGCGGGCTGAACCACGGAGCCGCCCCGATAGTCGCTATTAAAGTGTTGGAAGCTCCGACGCTGCTGACACTAAACAGCTGCAATTGGTCATCTGTCGAGCCTTACACAAGTAGCCCGGCTAAAAGACGTAGTAAGCTCCCTGGGGGGGCGCCCGGAAGAGTTTAATTATTCAAAGATTAATGGACTGTACAAACTTGTGTCCCTGGACGGCAACTTCCTATAACTCTAACAAGCTGTTTTCTTTCGAAAAGCAGAGGGAAGGGGTCTGTCGAAGGAAGTGTGTTTAATGTATATATGTATCCCCCTCAATTGTGTTACCCTAGATACAATGGTCACTAAGAAGCCACTGTTCAATGTGAAATCTAAATATATTAGTGCAGCAATTAAAGAGTAAATAATGACGTGACCCAATAAAAAAAGAAAACATGCCAGAATGACAAATGATGGTTTACACGGGGGGGGTGCAAAAAGCGTTAATCTCAAAGAGACAGGTCTACTTTTATTAGAACGACTCTAGGGCGATGGCGTTACAACATCAGCCGTCTGTACCTGGCACCAGGGTGTATAATTGTTTGTGCTGCACAGATACACTCTCCCCCCCCCCCTCTCTTGAGGAGAAAGATTATTTTCCGGGGGAAGATTATTCTCCATGTTTTATCTAGCCGAGTGTCTCTCTTGCTGCCTGCCCTGTTCCGGGCTCTGCTGTGAAAACATAGATATGAGTTCTTTGAGGGGACTTAGGCATCGCTTGGCCTTTATGATACCTGAGGCAGCTGGAGGAGGAGATGGGGCCACGTTCTGTCTTTTTCTTTACACTCTGTGAGAGTAAAATGAAATCCAATTATTTGCTGTGAGCTCTCCTCTGCTGGCACCGCGCTAAGCTTCTCCTGAAGTCATTCATGTGGCTCTTTGGTCTTTTACCCTCCACCTTCTCCTGATACACATGCACACAAACACACACAGACACACACATGCGTGCACGCACACACATCATGAATGTTACCCGCCGACTAGACTTAGTTTGGTCTTTCCAGACAGATAATTGTTGGTTAATTGATTCGATCTGATGGAATCCAACTCAAGACTGATCACTTTCAACCATGATAAAAACAAAACGATTAACATATAGTTTGTGTCATCAAACAATAATATGGAGATATGAACACAATTTATGAATGCGTTTGTTTACCGTGGGTGGTATATGCCATCAATTACATGTACTGTACGTTTAGACAAGCAACTATATTTAATAATGTCAGCCATGAATCACGGTGAATCGGGGGGGCCAGGGGATGCGTTCACTGGCTCTGAATCAGAAAGAGCGAAAGGCTTGACATTTATCCTGAGATATTCTGCTGAGAATGCAGTGTTTAATGGCTTTATAATGACATTCACAGTGTCTCTTCAAACAGGCCCCCCTCCACGCTGCTCAAATGATTAGAGAACGTGGCAGGAGGTAAGCCTGCTGTTTGGGGGTGGGGGGGGGGGGGGTGATCTGAACTGAAGGGGCAGACTCAGCTGCTAGAAACAGAACCAGCGCTAGATAAACACTAAAGAAAAAAAATACACATTTAGAAGGTACACATTTCTGGCACAGATATAGCATGGGTTGATTGATTTAAACCAAAGTTGAAAGAGGAATATTAATGATAGTACATTTGTCTTTTACGATTGCAAAAGAAAATGCCAACCAATTAAAAAGGCAACAACTGCTGACAAACTTGCATATGCTGACAAGTTGATTGTGTGTGTGCGTATGTGCGTGTGTGTGTGTGTGTGTGTGTGTGTGTGTGTGTGTGTGTGTGTGTGTGTGTGTGTGCGTGTGCGCATGCTGCAGAAGGTCACAGAATCTTGAGATACTTCTCATAATGAAACAGTTTTGGAATTAATTTCAAACTTAATGCATGTGTTTGGTCAGCAGTGTTTCAAAAAATAAGTATTGGTGAGTGTATGTGTGTGTGTGTGTGCGTGTGCGTGTGCGCGTGCGTGCATGTGTGTGTGTTTGTGTGTGTCTGTACGTCTGTGTGCATGTACATGTTTGTTACATTAGTAAATATGTTCGGTTGAGGACTAAGGGCTTCTATATATGATGTGATGCATGCATAAAAGATTTTGGGGTACCCGCCCGCCCGTGTGTGAATTATTGTATAGTCTGGTGTTGCTACCTGTGTAAGATGCAATGCTAAAAAGTTGTCGACTCCACAAGAAGAGAAACCTCAAAAGTGTCCTCCAGTGGAGTCAACAAACTGCAAGCTATTGTGTGGAAACAACATCCAGCTTCTTGTGCTGTCCAGCCGAGGGAAGGGTAGATAAACTCTGCAGGAGCTCCGAGGCAAAGAGAGTGGACACTTCAATTGGGGCTGTGGACGATTTTTTACCACTTGGAGGATGTGTGCTAGTGTTCATTAAATATTTACAAGAACTAAAAAAACGTATTTTTTGCATTGAAAATTATAAAAATAGTACGAATTTCTAGAATATATATATATTGTTATGTATATTATATATATTATATGATATATCATAAATATATATATGGATAGCAGCATGTGTATGTACGTGTGTGTGTGGGTGTGTGTCTGCGTGCGTGCGTGTGTTTGTGTGTGTGTGAGTGTGAGAGTGTGTGGGTGTGCGTGTGTTTCCACTCCTCACCAGCAGGATGAAAGTTGATTATGTGGGCCACAAGGACAAGCAGGGAGAAACCCCCAGGTACATAATCCTGTACGTTCAGCCTTCACTGAGCAGGGCAGAAGCTGCTGTCTCACCGCTAATAATCCTGCAACTCAGCGGATGGGGCGATTTCTTTTTCCAAAGATGGCACAATTTCAGCCACATCGGATTCTGTTTTCTACACAATTGCACATGCTTTTTTTGTTTTAATGGTTCTACTCTGACTCATAGTACTCCACAATAATCATTTTATTTGTGAATTAAAGTATGTGTTAAAAGATAACTGTTGTTTGAGTGTAACTGAAGATAACTGAGTTTGAGTGTCAATGTTGGGAGGAGTTCACAAATCACACATTCACACAGGTACAATACTAAATGTTGAAAACTATTTGTCTTACTCTATGCTTTTATTCTGAATTTTACTTTGTACATTTTACAGAAATCAAAATGCACCTAAAAATACAAATCCTACAAAAATATGGACCATATTGCCAAGGAAAAGCTTTCATTCCCTCCAACATGATTTCCACACTTAGTGATGGTTTGATAACTACAGTGATAGTTTCAAGGAAAATCTAGAGAAACAATTTGCCCTTCCTCTTTTCCTCAGGAAATGGCTTTACATCTTTAGATTGGTCAGATAAGAGAAGCAATTGAGTGACATTTTCCGTAGCTGAATATACTGCTGGTCAAACCAAAATCAACTTCATACTAAACTATACGATTGAGGACAACAACGGAGCCCTTTTGCTCTGCATTCTAAGTGCCGCAGGAATGAATGTATTATGTCGGATTAGCCGGCTGGATAGAAGGAGATGCTAACTACTAATCTTTCAATTAAAAAACGTGTGAACTGAGAATGACACTTCCTGAGTACGTGCCCATAATCCAGCCTTTGTTAAACACTGTGCTCCATTGATGTTTGCTAAAAAACTTGATTGCTCAAATTAAAAGAGAATTAACAGAGATATTTAGGAGACGCTATCCGTGAGTCTTCCTCTCCCCCTAATACCCACCTACTGGTCTGCCAGCACCCCCCTCCCCCTTCCCACACCCATTATCACATCAACCGCTCTCTTCCACTTAAGGCTTTATATTATTAATATGATTATGACAATGATGATCACTATTATTATGATTTTTATTTCTATTACTGCTGGACATTTGAAAACTGCCACATGGTTTCTGTAACTCTCCTGTATTATCACAGCTCTACACGGCAATGTACAGTGGTCGCTGTTTATCATGTACCGACATAGGTCTTGTTTGGGTGTGCTTTTAGAGCTACATGTTGTGAGTAATGGGTCGAAGGTCGCGGTGAAGTTCTTAGCTACACCCTACTTGTGGCCCTCCACCCGACTCCAACACTCAATCCCCTCCGTTCTGTCCATTGTGTCACTTGGTCCGTGCAAGACGGACATTATTCGGTTAATGTCACACTGAGGTTCACGGGTGAGACCAGCCCTGTTGATTAGGGTGCGGGAAGCCTATCGCCGCGGCTACCACCAATACTCTGGTAAACACCCATGCAAACACCCCCTAAAACAAACACAAACACAAACACACAGACACAGACACAGACACACGCACACGCACACGCACACGCACACGCGCACACGCACACGCACAGACACACACACTGTCCGTGTAAACCACGGATGTGTGATGATGAATATAATTAGTTTTTAGCCGTCCTTGTCCCTCCTTCCCTCTGATAAGCCAAGGTCTTTCCACAGCTCAGAAATGGCGTAAAAGCTCAGTGCTTTTTCTGGGCTTTAAAGAAGAATGGCCCCTTCTCACAGTCCTCCGTGTTTGACTTAGGGTATCTTCCCCTGTGTTGTCGTTCATTGACTACACAGACTCTAAAGCAGAGGGTTTAATATCACTAATGCAGCAAAGCCAGACATTGTTAACTAAAGTGGTTGACATCATGGTCTTGGGAAGTTGTTTGGTAAACACGATATTTGTATGTGTCTTGCGTCTGAGAAAGTTGATTTGCTTATGAACAAAACAACGACCCATCATATCACACACCCCCCGACAACATATCCACAAGACAGCGTTTTTAAAACATAGGTTGTATATTAGATGTCAAATGTGAAAATGTCTGCTGTTTAAGGGCTATTAACCCATCACTAAAACCCCTGGATATTACTCTGCAGCGTGGTCGAGCTCATAGTAGAATCATTGGGAAATAAATAGATTTTCAGCCGTTTAACTTTCTGGGAAATGGCCCCCTCTTTCTTGTGGACATAAGCGGCAACAGTGTGCCATTTAGCACTACACCATTGGCATTTGGCGTGCAGTTATTCCCTAAAGAATGCATGAAGGCAGGGGGTACGTAGCGTGGAAGCTAGTTGAATCAAATGAATCAAAGGCTTGTTTCATGGAACGGTCTAAAGGGAAGAACAAGCCTACAAGGCCAAACAGAATGCAGTGCTCGGGACTAAAAGAGAACCGGGTCTTTTATATTTGTACGTTTCTATCTTCTTACCACTAAAGCCCTATTACAGTGCAGGAGGGGGAGATTTGTGTTGCCAGGTTTGAGGTTGATTTGTGATGCATGCATATGGGTTTTGGTAGTAGTATATTAGTAGTATATTTTAAGTGACATGCACGGTATAGTGTCTGATGTGTCGGTTCTGTCAGGACTGATAAATATATAATTGTGAAAAAACTATTCATGAGCCCTTGAAATGTCTAATCAGTCCCTTGAGGGCTGCAGATTTTGTATGGTGTCGAGTCTATATATGTGTGTGTGTGTGTGTGTGTGTGTGTGTGTGTGTGTGTGTGTGTGTGTGTGTGTGTGTGTGTGTGTGTGTGTGTGTGTGTGTGTGTGTGTGTGTGTGTGTGTGTGTGTTGGGGGGTGAGGGTGTGTGTGTGTAGGAACACATGCATAAGAGAACACACATCACAATCTCTGTTCACAATGGATTCTTTGAACAATTAGTACGGTTCTCTTGGGACTATTCTTTGTAAAGCTGTGACACTGCTTTAGTTTAATTGTACCTTCCTCTCAGCCTTCTCTCAATCAAGCAAGTATGGCACTGTCACTGAGGTTTGTGTGTGTGTTTGTGTGTGTGTGTGTGGGTGTGGGTGTGGGTGTGGGTGTGGGTGTGTGTGTGTGTGAGTCTGCGGGTGCTTGCGGTGAGGTTTTCTTTGTTATTTCCATTTAAAAAGAACCTGACAGTCTAGTCATGTGTGTGTGTTTGTGTGTGTGTGTGTGTGTGTGTGTGTGTTTGTGTCGTAAGTGTACGCTGGAAATTCTATTGAGTTATAGAATTTATGAGCTACACATCCTCATGTGCATTGTTGTCTTTATTACAAAAAACATGTGTATTGGTCTTTTCTTACCGTGTTCAATGCCATGTTTGTGCATCAACTAACAAGTAAGCCACTGTGATTTATTTGCTTGCATATGTGGTCCCGTATAATTAAACGTTAAAAAAAATATATAACTATTTGTAATACCATAAGGAAGCTCTCCCCACTGTCAGCTTCTGTTCTATCACAGTTCTATCTCTGTTCTATCCCGTCTTGATGTGATGGGGATCAAACTCCCTCAATCAATCTTTATAGCTGTCTTTCAACTGCCAGAAAAACTCATCAATGTCATCTAGCAACACCATGGCACCATGCAGATGGGATAAGGCTGGCTTTGATATGGGTAGGGGCAAGAACTTTGAAGTCCCTTCAGTAAAGCAAGTATCCAAAGGTAGGTCTCTGATCTCCAAGCCTCTTTACGGTCGAATGTCTGTCAGTCTGTCCGCCCATCTGTCCGTCTGTACGTCCATCTGTCCAACTGTCTGTCTGTACGTCCATCTGAAAGGACGAAACCGCATGACCCAACTTCACCAGCCCTTCATATAATAATAGAAACACAACGTATTGTGGTGAACATACACCTTGAACGCTTTCTAAATGGCTTTTCTCATTACAGGGACGAGGGGTCTGCTTCCCGCAATCTAGCCTCCAAGCTCGTGATTGTTGATGAGGTCCTGAGGTGGTAAACAACCCGGCCGAGTCCAGGTTCCACCGCTCGGAGGACAGCTGCTCAAACAGTCAAGCGGTCGCGCTCTGGGATGAATTTCAATGAGGGCGGCGCTCTAGGAGGAGCTAAGGAGCTCACCATCAGCCGGCACCTCACCGGCGGCTTCCACCCATTGTGTGCGGACGGGAAATTGTGTTATTGTTGCTATTAATCTTCATGCAAATTAATTGAAGCCCGTCGCATTAGGCCTGAGGAATACTACAGAAGGTGGAAGAGGAGGAGAGGAGCAGTGATGGCCCAGGTAGACGAAACACACGCATGCACGCACATGCACACGCACATGATTACTCAGCATGCATGCACACACACACGCACACACACACACACACACACACACACACACACACACACACACACACACACACACACACACACACACACACACACACACACACACACACACGCACACATGAACACACTCACAAACATGTGCGCAGACACACACGCACATGTACACACAAATGCACACGCACATGCACGCACACATGCACGCCCACACACACAAGCGCCGAAAGCAGGGAGAGCAGATGCCAACACAAATAGCCGGTCTCTTCAAGAATTGAAAACAGATGATGGAATATTGTGTTTACTTATAATTATAAGCGGTGCATAATATATTAGCGAGAGCAAACATTTAGAGATATCACAACTCATTTGGCATTTTGCAATGGAACACGACTAACGCCAGAGCCCTGACACGTTGGAGATTGAACACAGAGAACTCATTGGTCACACAATCTGTTGAACTGCTGGGAACGCAATATTGCGCATGGCTTTGACGCCGCTAATAGGCCCACCGTCGTTTAACTATAATCATATGGTTTGGAGTAAAGGGGTGATTCATTCACTTAGCTCTGCGGCAGCACTTTGTGGCATCACCTTCTCAGGCACGGCTGCATTGTTTGGTATACGAGCATGCACAAATAATGCGGCTTAATTTTTTTTTTTTTACCATGTTTGACCCCGCATGGCCCTGATCAATTGTGGCCTTTTCTCATGGATCACTGCTGTATTTGATATTTATATTCTTGGATAGAGATTATTATAATCTTCTCTAAACATTAATTAAAATGGACACATTATATGCCTTCCATTCCTTCATCCATTCTTATGCCGCTTGCAGTATTGGACCCATATCGCTCCGGTTTGACATTAGCACAGAAAGTCACATTAATCTGACCACTTATTAGCTTGCACTTTTTAACCCCCCCCCCCCCTAAATAGACCTTCTTTCCAAGGGATTTTCTCAGCCCTTGGAGGGTTATAACGATGGTAGCAGCTTCTAGCAAACCACCTATGCGGAAAAATTACTATTTTCAATCAACAATGTGATGGTTAATAGTTGGAACGGTCTAAGTTAAGGTCGTAGGAGGTAAGTCTTTCTCTGGGCACTTAAGTGCAACAGCACCTTGGATATGAAACTGAAACTTGTAGCTTTCGCCTGAGAGCGGAATGGTTCAATACTGTAAGTAAAAGCTAGAATGTAAAGGTAGGCCCAAACCCGCAGCGAGCTTGGAGGGATTGTGTCTCACATGATACAAGTGGCATAAATGTATGGGATGAATGTGAAGCCAAAACAATTATGGATAGATAATATATGCAGCCTTACCAATATGCATATTCATGTTACATTTGAGGGAGAAGCACCCTGATTGTACTATACTTTTGTGAATGCATAGATTATAATGTATTTTATTTGAGAATCAAAATGAACCATTTAACCATTCGAATTAATGTCATTGAGAGGATCTATATGAAGACAGATGCATTTAATAGAAAATATGTTAACATTTTTCCTCATTGTGTTCTTTAATTATTGCTGTTGATTCTAGCATTATTGAACTTTGTTTAGGATTTATTTTATTTTATTTTTTATGTTTCAATTGTTCAAACCAGTGCTCTGTTTAAGAAAGATCGGGTGTAATGGGAGGCGATACATTGACCCAGGTCTATGAGAAGCAGCAGGACCAACTGGCCACTAGAGGCTGCACTAGCAGAGCCAGAAAACAGATCGAGAGAGAGTAGGAGAGAGAGAGTAGGAGAGAGAGAGAGAGAGAGAGAGAGAGAGAGAGAGAGAGAGAGAGAGAGAGAGAGAGAGAGAGAGAGAGAGAGAGAGAGAGAGAGAGAGAGAGAGAGAGAGAGAGAGAGAGAGAGAGAGAGAGAGAGAGAGAGAGAGAGAGAGAGAGAGAGAGAGAGAGAGAGAGAGAGAGAGAGAGAGAGAGAGAGAGAGAGAGAGAGAGAGAGAGAGAGAGAGAGAGAGAGAGAGAGAGAGAGAGAGAGAGAGAGGGAGGAACGCAGGGCACACAGACAGGCTGCCCATCCTCTTTATTCCCCACACCGCAGCCGAGAGTCAGAGAGGCAGCATCGAGCCGAGGCTGGAGAGGAGGAACAGAGCGCAGAGCGGAAAGCGAGTCTCGTGAAAGCAGCGGGGACCCCGCGTACCACTTGGCCGCGAGATCGATGCCCTTTACGCCACACCGCCCGGGAGGAGAGCGAGCCCTCTAGGACATCTGTACCGCCGCGGGAGAGAGAGACAGAGAGAGAGAGACAGAGAGAGAGAGAGAGAGAGGACCCCGCCAACAAGGACCAGACGGAGTAGAGAGGTACGGGAGGGAAGAGTAAATACCCGATAAAAGAAGAGGAAGAAGAAGTAGAAGAAGAAGAGAGAGGGAGAGAGAGCGGAAGACAGAGCGCACAGTGGAAGACCAGCCGGAGCCGGTTCTCCTGAAGCTGTTCGCTGGTCACTTCACACCAGGTGAGTTAACTTGTGCTGCTGTGGACTGTGGCTAGCAGGCGAGCAGGTGCATCGGCTGGCTGTCGGGGACTGTTGATTTGGCGCGCGCAGGTGTGTGCGCAGCGTGTGCGTGTGTGCGTGTGTGTGTGTGTGTGTGTGTGTGTGTGTGTGTGTGTGTGGCACGTGTGTGTGTTAGTGTGTGTGCGGGGGGTTTGTTTCCAAATGTATGCTAAACATCGTAAGGGCCAAGTAACTAATTAACTGGGGGGGTCTCCGTATCAATCAAAGTGTTATCACGCCAGGCAGAGAGAAGCATTAACAATTACCGCCTAACGACCAAAACGTTTTTGCCTCTGTGTGTGTGCGTGTATGTGCGTGTGTGTGTGTTTGTGTGTGTGTACGTGCGTGCGTGTGTGTATTTCTGCCCGTGTGTTTGTTTCTGTGTGTGTGTGTGTGTGTGTGTGTGTGTGTGTGTGTGTGTGTGTGTGTGTCTACGTGCGTGCGTGTCCCGGCTCAGTGTGGTGCTTGTGAACGAGCACACGCGCTTAAGGAACACATTGCCTCCACTCGAGCGATTTATGTTGAGCTATTTACTCTCAGATTAATAGCTCTTATCATTAGATGACAATTGGTATCCTTTTATTAATAGTAATTTTTTAATCAAATTATTATATAATTTCATTAAAATAGTTGATGTTTGGTAGGCAAGTGGGCAGATGTCATTGCAACTTAGTTATGGACCACAAACATGGAGCAAGGAGTATTCCCTGCAGGGGAAATCAATAATATCCCAAACGTATATCAGATGATCTGCTGGAACAAACTGTTCAGACCACTGAGTAGGATACAAAACCTTTAAAAAGTCTTGTGTTCATGTGTGAATTATTTCAAAATTAAATTTTGACAGAACATTTAGATTTCCAAAAATCATTTGGAGATGATTAGGATCTATGCAAGTCTCCTGCCTTGCTAATTCGGGTTGTTCAGACTTAATGAGTCAATGAGTTTTTATTGTTAGGATGACATCGATGATGAGTGTTTTACATGTAATCAACCGACCAAGCAACCATTTAATCACATGCACACATGGGCTGTGTCTTCTTTAAAGCAAGCAAAGGGACTGCCACATACCAGTCACTTCTTCTGAAATATATATTACTATAATACCATCCTCAGAGGAAAAATAAGGATTATTGCATGTATAAAAAGCTAAGTCAGCTTCTATGGGTTTTGAATGGCTGTATGTTATATTTGTGAGTGATTTGAGTCACCGACAGAGCTGGCCTCATTTATTCGTAACTCAGCATCTGTTTTACAGTATCGATTTTTCCTGCACTGTTGGCAACTTTCAAATTCCTCGTGGGTTTATGATATATTAGTGTATGTTATTATCCTAGTACGTCAGCCCTAACGTGTGTATATTCCCCCTTCCTACCAATATATTTCCTCCTCCCTGCTGTATTTTGTGTTCCCAGTAAAGTCCCTCTTTCTCCGTCTCTCTGTCTTCCCCTCGCTATCTCCCTCTCTCTCTCCCTCACACCACCCACGCCCCTGACCACACCTCCTCTCTCCCAGCCCCGCCCCCCACTGTGTAACCCCCGCGAAGGTTATTGTCATATATCCAATTGGTCTAATTTGTCAGAGTCAGCTGCATGGCGTTCATGGACACAACCAGGGGGGGGGGGGGGGGGGGGGGTTGATACAGTGAACAAACACATACATAGACGTGCTCATACACACACACACACACACACACACACACACACAGTCACACACACACTTCTCTATGTGTGTAGGTAAACGCACGCACGCACGCACGCACGCACGCACACACACACACACACAGACACACACACACACACACACACACACACACACACACACACACACACACACACACACACACACACACACACACACACACAAACGAATGGACACACACGCACACACAAATGGACACAAACACACACGAACACAGACGAATATGAATGGTGAGACAGAGAGAGATTCTTCTGCTACAGGGCTGGTCCTTTGTCGGGGGAATCTCTCCAATTCCATTTCTTATGGAACAGACAAACGGAACAGTTCATTCTCCCCTCCCACTGCCAAGTCAGGCTGCTTCCTCACAGCTGTGTGTGTGTGTATGTGTGTCTGTGTGCTAGTTTGTGTGTGTGTGTGTGTATGTGTGTGTGTGTGTGTGTGTGCGTGCGTGTGTGGTCATGGGTGCGCCTATGTGTGTCAATGTGGAGGCTGTAGAATGTGCAGGAATAAAGTAATCTGTCTTAGGATTCATCATATCTCACAGAAGGCATTGCTTTCCCTCTCTGTGGTGGGTCCTGGGCCATTAGCCTGAACCAGAGACCTTCATGCCTCTCTATCTCCTTCCCTCGCTGTCTCTCTCGCTCACTCCTGCTCATCGCAAAGTAGTCTTCTCCCTGGCGCTCTCTCTCTCTCTTTATCTCGCTCTCTCCCGTGCGCTTGCTATCAGTCTCACTCTCTCTCTCTCTTTCTCTTTCTCGCTATCTATTCATCTCTCTCTCTCGCTCGCTCATTGCAAAGTTGAATTCGCCCTCTGATTGTTCATCATTTTCCATTAATCTCTTGCCTATTTTTCCTTCAACTTTTTTTAAAGTATTTTCTGCCTCTATACCTCCGTCTAGGTTTCTGTGCTAGATATCTAGGCGCAGACACGTAGACGCATACCCGCACACAAACAAACAAACACACGCACGCACGCACCCACGCACGCACGCACGCACGCACGCACGCACGCACGTACGCACACACACACACACACACATACACATACACATAAGTACAGACACATACACAGACACACATGCACAGACACACACACACACATGCACAGACACACACACACACAGACACACACACACATGCACAGACACACACATACACACAGACACACACACACAGACACAATCACACACATACACATAAACACATGCACACACACACACGCGCACACACACATGCACTCACACATGCTCCACCCTACAGACCCCACCCCCTCAGATACAGGTTACATTCACGTTGGGATATCCATGCACACATCCTCCTTCACCCCTAAAATAGAAACAGATTCTCAGCGTCTTTGCCCTGGTGGCCCCTAAGGAAGAGGTCCAGCCATGAGTATGTGGCTTCTTTCAGGGGAAGCTTATGGCCCCCGAACACAGGTGTGAATATGCATGAGCCGCACAATTTGCAATTCCGATGACTTACAGATCCCAGGGCTCCCAGAGAGGATCACACGCTGGGTGCTGGAAATCTGGGAGAGATCTTCAGGAACTTGAAATGTCGTTGCATTGAAGGGGCCTGTGTCTTGTTGTAGGGCCCTATGTTGTGTTGTGGGCCCTACGTTGTGTTGTGGGCCCTATGTTGTGTTGTGGGCCCTATGTTATGTTGTGGGCCATACGTTGGGTTAAAGGGCCCTAGGTTGCTTGTGGGCCCTACTTTGTGTTATAGGCCCTACTTTTTGTTGTGGGTCCTAGGTTGTGTTGTGGCCCCACGTTGTGTTGTAGGACCCTAGATTCTGTTGTGGGCACTATGTTTGGTTGACGCTCCCTAGGTTGTGGTGCGTTGGCCCTTTTTATGGAAGAACCCTTGGAAGACGATCCTTTTTGATAACAATGCAATTTGGGTAACTGCGCTTGCCTGGCGTTGGTAGTAGATCGTTGGCATTATACAAGCTTGGTTTCTGTTCCACATTACAGCTCCACAAGCACGATCAATGCGAACATGGAACAACACCACCTACACTGTTCAAGGTTGGAATGGATTACAAAAGCGCCTTCGCTAACTTAGTGAATACGAATATATAACGTTTGTAGTATCAGTCGATATCCATGGTCTCAGTCTAGGCTTCACCATCTATGATCATTTCCCTTACCTCTGTCCACTCTTTCTTCTCGTTTATAAAATATTTTACTCGCCTGTCAGTTGGGCAGATGGACAACATTGTGCACCTGTTCTCTTATCATTGATATGCGATATAGTTAGTTGTTGATGAATATATTTGTACACAGTCGCTCTCTCTCTGACGTTAAAGGATTTGGCTGGTTTGGTAAGACTACAGGTCAATGGTTGAAATTGCTTATGTCGAGACAACATTCAAAGTTGTATCATTGCTTTGTAAACTCGCAGATATAACCTGCACAACATGATGAATCCTTTAAAATAAACTATCCCCATTCCGTCTCAGGACAGAAAGATAAGGATGGAGTAAATCAGCATTGCGCTTGTTCGACTCACACAAGAGAAAACCTACACCCGTCCAAATATCTAATGGCCTAAATATACCACGTTGCTTTTGTTCCTCTTGACCAATGGCAGATCCAGTCTAGACGACGGCGTTTATTACATCAGATTCTTTTATATGCTTTTTAATGGGAAGAGATAACCGAGAGTCGCCACAGTGGATGGCAATCGGGACAATTGTATCGGGAGGTCGATTCATGTCAAGGGGAAAGTATGTGCCTGCTCTAATGCCCCGTTTTAGGGCCCGCCTAATCACTGGAGACGGCACGACACAGCACTGCATGGCCATTGACAATCCCCCTTATTATCACACACAGAAGGACGGCACCAATTATGCTGATTCCTATGAAAACTCTCTTTCTGTCTGCCTTCGTCCAGCGCCACACAGCGTTCACAGCCTCGGCCTATCTCTCAGTGGATCTCTGTGTCTCTCTCAGCCTACCTCTTTATCTCTCTCCCTCTCTCTCTCTCTGTTCTTCTGTCACTCCCTCTTTATCTCCCCCCCCCCCACTGTCCCCCTGACGCCTGCCTCTCTCTCCATCGCCGCGCTCTGTCTCTCGACCCCGCTCTGTCTCTCGCCCCGCTCTGTCTCTCGCCCCGCTCTGTCTCTCGCCCGCTCTTTTCAATTGGACAGTGGGTGCTTATTGAGTGTGGGGGAAATAATGGCAGAGATGAAGAAAAGCGATGGCGAGAAGTGACAAAGTGGGTGATGGAGCCCACGAGTCGGCAGATTCCACTGAAAGGGGATTTCTCATCTGCTGAGATAAATTCCTCACACAACGCCCCACCCCCTCCCCCCCACCCCCTCCCCCTCACCTTCCCCCACACCCTCCCTCCCCCCCTAGGGGCATTGTGCAGCTGTGTGGGCACATGGCAATCAGGAATTGATGGCGGTGTTGGTAGGAAACCAATTCCCTCTTATTTACCACTGACAAAGTACATGTGTGTGACGTTACAGTTCTTATCTTGGTTTGAGCTAACGGCGGCTGATTGAAAATGAAAACGGACACACCGACGCATACGGGCACAGACACGCACACAAAATGCATTAATACAGGCATGCACACGCACACACGCACATGCACACACACACACACACGCACACGCACACGCACACGCACACGCACACGCACACGCACACACACACACACACACAGAAAAGTATACACATTGAACACATACAAACACAAATGCATTAACACACACAAATGGGCATCCACATTGCACGCAATCAAACTCAAATGCATTACAACCATCACACACACACATACACATACACACACAAAAACACGCACACACAGAAAAGTATACACATTGAACACATACAAACACAAATGCATTAACACACATGCACACGCACACATATACATGCACATGCTCGCACAGAAATCCATTCACACATTCACACAAACCCATTGTGACACTCGGGATACAATGTATGTTTGTGGGTCTTTGTGTAGGTTAAACACATTGCAGGAAGAGAAACAAAGAGAGGGAGCGTACTCGACAGTTGTCTTAAATGGGGTACTTAAATGGGGTGAGTTGGTCCATGTGTACCATCCCTTCAGTGGGGGAGAACAAAAGCTTTGGGTGGATGTGATGGAGGCTAGCTTCACGGCTACTGGAGTGGAGCAGAACTCTTCTAGCTAGTTGCGTTGCTATACCCTGCGCCATAAAGGGGGATTTCCCATGTGGGATGACAGAGTTGAAGCACATTAGGCCAGTATTGATTTAGATGACGTCTGAATTAAGTGCAGGGCTTTGCTCCGCGTGGGGATTATGTTAATCCCAGAAAAATCAAGCATGTCTAATTTGCTTTTTTATGCTATTGCTCTGGCTTCTTTGGACTTTTCTCTGAAAATTATTCAAAGAGTTCACCTGAGTGCTTTGGCTTAATAAGTATCCACATTTTCTGCGGTGTTAAGAAATCCACCTCTCAGCCAGCTTGTGCTGCCATTCCTCTCTCAAGCTCTGTGAGTCCCTGTGTGTGTGTGTGTGTGTGTGTGTGTGTGTGTGTGTGTGTGTGTGTGTGTGTGTGCGTGTGCGTGTGAATGTCTGTGTGCACATTTCTATGTGCAAATATCTGTGCGTGCATGTCTGTGTGGAAGTGGCGCTCTGCGCATGCATAAGTGTGTTTGTGTGCTTACGTCTGCGTGCGTGCAGGCGCGTGTGTGCGTGTGTTTGCGTGTGTGTGTGTGTGTGTGCCCACCTGTGTCTGTCTGTGTCTGTCTGAATGTCTGTGAGCTCACTTGTGTGTGTGTGTGTGTGTGTGTGTGTGTGTGTGTGTGTGTGTGTGTGTGTGTGTGTGTGTGTGATTGTGTTTGGGGAGGTAATGCTTGAGAGCTTTTACTGTTCACCATCCCCTCGTCCTCCCCTGTGTTTAGTGAGGCTGGACAGGCTATGGTAATGATCCTCATTAGCCAGAAAGCCTGAATCACACACCAGAACCCACTCACATGTGTCCGTCTTTATTACTGCTGTTACTCCCGCTGCCTCTGCCTTCACGCTTTCTTCCCCACACTTTAATTTGACCTGCTCCCCAAACCCCCTTCTTGCTTTTTGTTTGCTATTTTGTGTGGATCCCTCCTGCGTTCATCTTCGGTTTTCTTCAGTCTACCCCCCTGACACACAGGAACACATGCACGCATGAATGCATGCACACATACACAGACACAGACATACACACACACACACAGACACAGACACAGACACAGACACAGACACAGACACACACACACACACACACAGACACACACACACACACACACACACACACACACACACACACACACACACACACACACACACACACACACACACACACACACAACACACGGGAGACCTGACCTGAAAGACTCATCTCTTTCAACCTCTTCTACAGACTAGAGATTTTGTTTTGTTAGTGATCCTTTAGATGGGGCGTGGGAGTATCCGTGTATTTGTTATTATCTATGACTGTGTGTGTGCGCGCGCGCGCGTGTGTGTGTGTATGAGTATGCGCTCGGTTCTGCCTGAGCGGTTGCTTCCTCTCCCTCGACAACGGATATATGAGTAAATAAACAAATAAATATGAAACAAAAGGAAAAAAAAGGAGGAAAAATAGAGTTCAGTCGCGGGGACCCCCCTCCGGGCAGCCCGCCGTCGGATGTTCACACACACAAACAGCGGCGCTCTGGAGACACCTTTCGCTGAGGGGTGAATATGCTCGGGCTCGGTTTGTACAGCCGCCGTGGTGCAGCGCTGCTGGGCCGATGCGCTTGATGCCTCCTGCTGACTGGCTGGCGGGCTGGCGGGCTGACTGACTGACTGGGGGGGGGGGGGGGGGGGGGGGGGGGGGGGGGGGGCGGCAGGGTTCACCCGCCAGGCTGGCTCTTCTTTGGCTGACTATCTTTCACCTTTTATTTTGTTTTGTGTGTATACGTGAGCAGGGGAAAGAACAACAGATCAGGTTTCCTGTGAACAGATCCAGTATTACCAACACAATGCAAATGCGAAGCCTCAGCAAAAAACAACATCTCGCTAGGCGATGCTATAGTGGTGATTATGCTTCGATCGATATCGCCTACGTTTTCTAAAAAAAAACAACAACTTTGTTGTTTTATATATTGATAGTATAAAAGCTGCAAAAACCTGCATTTGAACATTAGCTACCAACTACACTTTAGTACAACTACTACCACTACCACCACCGCATTTTTCATTTAATGAAGACCGATGTCGGGTCAAAGCCGGTCTAAATTATAAATATGTTCACCGATTAAAGAAGCTGGTTCGACTAAGGTGTTGTTGTTGTTTTTTTACCAATCAGCTTCGCAGGTCCTTTCAGTAATTATTGTGATGTTAGTAGAATTAGGTGCAACTAAGCACGTGAATATGGCCTCTCTTGGCCTGGCACAGACGCACCCTGTTCCCATAGTGGGATTGCAGCACCATGGACAGCGCCCAGCCCTTCAGCGATGTCAGCCTGCAGTCCGACTGCAGCTGTGTCATCCCCCACGTGTAAAGTCAGCCAAACACGCTCAGGCGCACAGAGAGAGACTGTCTTCCAGGCTGTCTGAATGGAAGTTTGAGAATTCGGAAAGTAATGAGCATTTGATAGAATTTCCCTTATTGTTTCTATTTTTCAACATGAGTTTTTTCCAGTTTCTACAGAAACACAATGATTGTGTGTGGGTTGTAGCCGGTATTCCTGGTATATACATATATATATTTATGTATATATAAACAATCTCTCCCCAAACATTACAATGGTATATTCAGTTGTAGAGATCTCGAAACAGAATAAAGTACACTCAAACTATATTACAACAGCACAAAAAAATAGAATGGCCTAATAATATCAAAATCAACAAATAACGTTGCCAAAAAAACAATACAATTCAATTTTCCCCTTTGCCAAATGCCCGTTCTAAAAATGTGTTCTGTTCTTGTTTCTAATCCAAAGTAGGCACCACATTTATGCCAAGTGAAATAATAACATTTCAAGTGATTCAAACTATACTTTCTATTTTTCTGGCATCTTTTTGCCACATTAACACAATTGATGAAACTTTACTAGGACTTACTGAAACAAGACCTCTTCTCCTAACCCCTTTACTACACACACACACACACACACACACACACACACACACACACACACACACACACACACACACACACACACACACACACACACACACACACACACACACACACACACACACACACACACACACATTTCATTGATCCCTCTCAATCAATCCATATCCCTTTGGTGGACGATGAGACACTTTTTCAACCCACTTTAAAGGGAGCCACGCCGCATCCACCGAAGCCGCCATAAAGAAAGAGTTAATTAGTTATCTTTGGGTCCGGCATACAATTCATCTCCCTCCTCCGCACAAACGGAAGCAGGGGCTCATGGCGTGACATGCTAGTTAGCCTCTCTCGCCGGCGCCATATGATGTGTGTGCCGTACAGAAGCCGAGATCGCCTGTTTTACACCGTCTTCAACTCTTGATCCCAATCGCCGGCCCTCATTAAGTGTGAGATGAGACGTTATACACGTTTCCGGGGGGGGGGGGGGGGGGGTGATGAAGGGCGATTGCCCTTCGTCACCGTAATAGCAACACAAAAAAAAAAACGGCACTGGTCGTTATAACAAGAATTGTCTGATGGGCGGCCATTTCACCACACACAATGGCTGCCCTGACCACTCGGTGACTGCTCTGATGGGCTGCGGCAGAGTTGTTACAACCTCCACGCCTCTTCAGCAATCAGACCGGGGGATGCTTTGTATTGTTTCTTTATTCCCTTTTCTCGCGGTTTAGATAACACTAACGGCCAGGAGATTAAATGAGTTCCTGACGACTGGATGGGTAGCCGGGGTCTAAGTACCACGGGGCCGCTGATTACATTCACCCAATAATTAAGCAAACAGCATTGATTCCTGTGCGGGAGAAGTGGAGAAAGGGTGAGAGAATGTGTCACAGAAGGGGGGAAATGGAGTGAGAGACGGATAGATAGAGAGAGAGAGAGAGAGAGAGAGAGAGAGAGAGAGAGAGAGAGAGAGAGAGAGAGAGAGAGAGAGTGAAGATGGGAGAGCAAAGAAGAGAGAGAGAGAGAGAGAGAGAGAGAGAGCGGTAGGGAGGCAAAATGGGAGGGCAAGAGAGGGCGAGAGATAGCTAGGCATTACGACGGAGAGAGAGGGAATGGGACAGCAAAAAAGAGGGTTAGATACATAGATGGACAGAGAGAAAGAGAGAGAGTGGGAGACTCCATATATGGACTGGCTGTTTCTGTGCCCTCCTACTTCCTGTAGCCTGCAGCAGTGGGCCAGTCAGATATATGTAATTTGGGAAATGAGCAGAAGTCAATTCCACTTAGACAGTGTGCTGTGGGACACATCGATGTTCCATGCGTTGTTGACTCCTGGGCCCTTTTTCCCCTTCTTTTTTCTTTGTCCCGGACTTCCTCTGCATAATTGACACAAGGATCGAAGCCTCTGTTTGGCACAGCAGGATATAGGTTAGTCTGTGTGTGCGGTATGCTAATGCTGGCTATAAATTTAATTATTTGGTGGGCAGAAAGACGCAATCACTTCAATAGATAGCAGTGAAATTAAGTAAAGACGAATCTGGCTGTTGTTATGTTGCAAAAGTATAATCTTTAAAATCTGTGCCTTATTATCCCAATTTAGATTTTCCCAGTGTCTTTGAGGAAAGTACACAAAAATGTAAAATTCCACGGAAGGTTTTTACAGGGACAGAATGTTCAAAGGAAATTTAGTTAATCCAAAGATACACTGAGTGCTCTCTCAGTGGATTGTTTATCATTGCAGTAACACATGTGTGGATTGGAGCAACTGCCAACTTTTCAAGATATTCAGTTCAGTATGAAACTAGTCTAAATTTGAATGTGATTTATGTGTGGGTGCACAAAGACTACATTCGCCTTCATGACAAATATGTGATACATTTTGTAATCAAACAAAGGAGAAAAACAGGGTAACACGGGGTGATGCAATCCCTCTTATATGGTTTGGCAACATCCTTCTGTTGTAGCGTGTCTGCAGATGGATTGGGAATATTCTAAGAACTGACACACTCCCCTGTTATGCGTGTGTTTTTCTCGGTGTGTTGCTGCGACAGAGGTATTCAGACTTAAGGGTCAGAGGACGACAGTTGACGGCATCAACAACAATAAAGTCAAAAAAGCAGCAAAACATCACAGTGATTCAGTTTCTGAACCCATTGGACTCAAAAGTCTTGAGGCTCACCTCAAAGAAACAGAACCCTTCCAAGATACTGCGATGAAACATTCATTGCTTTTGCTAGAAAAACCGTTTATTAAGACGCTAAACCAACAACAGCCCCGTT
>NC_044055.1:6591327-6606327 GCF_902167405.1 Gadus morhua | reverse complement strand
AAGTCTTATAGCATGTCTACTGTACAATGAGCTCGACGCTGTCTCTGCGGTGTCATATTTTTAGATTGGGGATCAGCCGATGCTCTCGTTAGAATTAGCGAATATCCCATTTAGATTTGGTTTGCTCCGGCTAACTCTGTATTACTGAAGCCCGAATGGAAGTCTGTTTTTTACAGTGGGCTGTGCTATAATTAAGTTTTTTGAACTCCTGTGCTTGGTGTAGTCAGACGGAACAGGTTATTTCCTCCCTAATTTATCCTGCAGTATTTTAAAGAAATTACCACTAATGTAAAAACTCCCCAACCGTATTAATTTGAAGAGGAAAGAGAGAAAAGTCACAAGATTGCCCCAACACTTTTAGAAAACATTGCTGTTGCCACACTGCCTGTCAGTGTAGTGTGACGTTACTGCTCGGTGCATGCAGTCTCTTTCTTTATAAAATGCTCTTAAAAAACAGATTAATTACAACCCAATTTGTTAAAAAAATCAAAAATAAAATCGACTTGAATACATTCACCTCCATCCACTCTTGGGGGTCACCTGTCTCTGAGCGGCCTCTTGACTCCGCCCTCCTTCTTATCTGCTCATCATGGCCGAACCTCTGTCCTTCAGGGACATCGCATCCCTCCCCCTCCCTGCTCATCTCTTAAATAGATATATGTAACATGCCAAGGTCCCATTGCAATCACACTGCCATCTCAACCTTTGAGGCGTGGGCGAAGTCACTGTGGTGTGTGTGGATGATAATGTATGAGTCCGTTTGTGTGTTGTGTCGATTTGCTTTAATTGAAGGTTTGAATGTTCACTGTGAGAAGCATCTTCAATTATCCACATGAAACATTGTGTGAGATAACCCCTATCATAAAAAGGCCTTATTATGGTGAGAGAATGACCTTGTTGAGCTATACTTTTAAGTGGTAAGATAATTAAGGAGCACACAAAACTCTTTCCACCATCCCATAATAATGATTATAATCTTATTTGAATCCCACCCCTATCCTTAAAACAAAATGATGTTTTTTTTCTTTGAGGCGTCGCACAACGACACAGTACACAACAAACAGTGCACAGCACACAAGCCTTACACATAGTCACTAAAAGCAAGTTGAAAACAATCTTCAATCATTGTTGAGAATACTAATGACCCTGTTCTTTTGTGCTGTCCGGCAATTTGCTACTAATGCTCTAAGCCACAAATACAGTATCTGTCCCTGCTCCCTCCCTCTGTTCTCTTTGACTCTCTCTCTTCCTCCTTTCACTTGCACAGAAACTCTCTCTCTCTCTCTCTCTCTCTCTCTCTCTCTCTCTCTCTCTCTCTCTCTCTCTCTCTCTCTCTCTCTCTTTGATTCTCTCTATGTCTGTCCGTCTGTCTCTCTCTCTTTTGTCTGTGTTACTGCAGCTTTAGGGGAGGTCTCCGTCTCTCTTTCCCTCTCACTATTTCTATCCTCTCTTCTCCCCTACCACAGAGGGGCTTGAAGGAGAGAGGCACGGCACAACCAAGGTAGAATGACAGACGGACGGAAAGGCACATATATGGGACGGACGGACATAAGGGACAGATTGACAGACAGACAGACAGACAGCAGACAGAAAGGCAGGTAGAGGGACAGAAGGACAGATTGACAGACGTACAGCCAGAGCTGCCGTCGGCAGCAAACGCACGGCAGACAGAGCTGAGCAATCTGACATTCATACAAAGTTACAGAGAGTTTTTTTCTCCCCGATGACAAGTGGCAGTCGGCTAGCACCTTGACTGAACCCGAGCCTCCATTCACAGCACCGCGTGTTGATATTTCAGGGCTTTGTCTGTCTGATGCTGAGGGGTGAGCTGGCGAAACGGTAATCTTACGACAATGAGGGCTGCGATGTGTGTGTGTGTGTGTGTGTGTGTTTGTGTGTATGTCTGTGTGTGTGTGTGTGTGTGGGTGGCTGGGTGGATGGATGGGGAGATAGTTAAAGTTCACAGGGTTTGTAATGTTCTTTCTTTACAGAAATCTGGTGTCGATTCATCCTGTTATTCTCAGTTTGTTTCGCTGATGATCTCTGTTGCTCTCTGCTTGCCTGCCTGTCTATCCGTCCATCTGTCCGCCTGTCTGGTTGGCTGCCTTTTCTCTCATTCTGTCTCTGTGTCCGCGGCGGCTTCTCTTCTCTCTCCTCAAGGCCATGGCTTGTCCAGTAGTGTCCAGTGCCAGACATAATTGAAAAAGGACAAAACAGTGAGCCCCTTGTTCACTGTTCTGTAGCACTCAATTACTTTGGTCTGTGGCCCCGGTTTTGTCTGTGTGTGGGGGAATGATTGTGTGTGTGTGTGTTTGTGTGCATACTTGTATCTGGCCAAATTGGATACAGTGAGGGGATTGTGCGTTCATCTCTATGTGTGGGTGCTAATAACAAAATTGTCTATGTCCTAATTTCTACTTAGCCTAGAGGCGTTGTTTCCAGTCTATAGACAATTCAAAAAAACGATCAATACCAATGTTTGTGTGTGTGTCTGTATATATGTGCTTGTGTGTGTGTGTGTGTGTGTGTGTGTGTGTGTGTGTGTGTGTGTGTGTGTGTGTGTGTGTGTGTGTGTGTGTGTGTGTGTGTGTGTGTGTGTGAGTCTCTCCCACAGGGATGACACTGTTCTGGTTTTAATTGGCAGACACCGGGGTTCGGAAACAGAGGCCGCCATGCCACGGAAACAACTGCAGGCCCCCATACTGTTAGCCAATCACCGTGTGACTCGATGGAGGACTGATAGGGAGACATTAGGTGGCTCTGTGCTGAGGCGGCAGTAACAAGTTTCCTGATTGGTTCCCGGGTCTAACAGGGACAACACTTTTTCCATCAGCCGAGTTAATTTTCTTAACATCAGTCGTGGTTTAATCAGTCGTTTTTTCTGATCTACTCCCAGAGTCAGCTCGGTTAATCTAAAGCTTGAAGCCCGAGCCAAATAAACGCATAAATAAACAGCTCTGCATATTTTTTTGAGCTTTACAGCCAAGACTTTGAAATAAATATGGTCCCAAAACTTTTTTCGGTGCTTTGGGTATAGCCCAAAATAAATCCAAACACAAGGCTGGCTGCTTCAGTCGCTGCCTGGTAGCCTTGGTTCAGTGTCCCAGACGCCGGTGATTTTGTGTGAGCTTTTGTCTTGCCTTCCACAACAGCCATCAAGGTGCCCTCAAGCAATTTGCTTCAGCAGAGAAACCCTCTCAGCGTTGTGGCGGCGGCGGCGGCTCTGAGGTACGAGAGTGTATTAAAGTGCACCGACGTGAACACGGACGTGTCCCGGCGAAGACTGAACCTCTCGCCAGAACAAGCAAATAAATATAAACTATAAATGTACGGCGTGGCCCACAACATAACACGCACGGCGTTGAAGCCTTATCTCTCTGTTCTCATAAAATATGTAAGGTAATGTGTGTCGCATAAAAGTGATGATTCTTTTGGTCTAAACGCGCGTGGGTTCACGTCTCGGCGATGAGGTTAAAACTCAGGAGGGAAGGCGAAAACAAACCAAACTGCGGCGCGCTGGAAACGTAAGCGAGTAGACGGAAAACACAAACGGGTTGCGCGTTTATTTGTGCGTTTGCAGAATAGAGCTTCATCTTGTGTCTCGCCTGTCCCTTTGAGGCTTCGGGGGGGGGGAAATGGGAGTTTGATTTACAAACAAAGCCCGACCTGTTATACCTCATATTACAGAGTGTTTTTGGGCTGTGAAAGTTGTCTAAATCAGGCACGCAGGCAGGCACGCACGCACGCACAGACACCCACATACACACCTAAACAAATACAAAAACATATACCCCCCCCCCCCCACACACACACACACACACAGACCCAAACACACCTACACACTCCAATAAACACAAACTTACCTCGCTTCCCTTCATACCCTCAAACCCCCACACTCATACCTCCCCCACCACACAGAGAGTGGAGGCTTTGCGGGGATTGAGGTTAAGTTCTCTGTAGCGGGACAGTGGTCCTCCTGGCTCGGACAGGACTAGAGAGCAGAGCTCGTACAGGACGAGAACACAGAATCACAGTCAGGGGATCAACCAATCAGTGAGCCTGGGCATGGCAGCATCACCTCCACCACCACCACCACCACCACCACCACCACCACCAACCAGTACTCCCTCACCACCATCACCACCACCACCACCACCACCACCACCACCACCACCACCATCACAAGCACCACCTCTACTAACAACCCCCCCCCCCCCCCCCCCCCCACCACCCCATGTGGTGGCTGAATGACAACTTTGGATATTCCCTTCCAAACACACACACACACACACACACTTTTTGGAATGGAAACACTCCAGACCCCCTTCCCTGTTTGAGTAAAGAGAGAGAGAGACACACAAACGCACAAACGCACACACACATACACACACACACACACACACACACACACACACACACACACACACACACACACACACACACACACACACACACACACACACACACACACACACACACACACACACACACACACCGGTGGAACACAAATTTCTACTGCACGCCAGGAATCTCTGGCACTTCTGACTTAATTGTCTTTTTTCTGCTACCCCTCCTCCTCCTCCTCCTCCTCCTCCTCCTCCTCCTCCTCCTCCTCCTCCTCCTCCTCCTCCTCCTCCTCCTCCTCCTCATACTCCTCCTCCTCCTCATCCTCCTCCTCCTCCTCCCCCCCCCTCCTCTTCCTCCTCCTCCTCCTCCTCCTCCTCCTCCTCCTCCTCCTCCTCCTCCTATTCATTTCTTAGTAACCCTTTTCTCAGTTTTCAGTAGTTGTCCAATTAATGATATAAACAAATGAGGAAAAGTAAAAACAAAGCTATTCTCTTCTAATTTGAATGGTTTGTGTGCATTCGGTGACCCAGAAACGTCCTACTGCTTGCATACCATATATATATTAGCGTAGCTCCAGTTTTATAATTCCATGCAATTAATTAAGCATTATAGTTTGTTCACATTCAATGACCCTGTACGTGGGTGTAAATTGAGAATAATTACACATTTTCGGCCACAACCATTGGCATGTAATTCCCAGACAACCCTTAATTCCCTGAACAAAAGTGTACTTTTCTAACTGCCCACCGCGGTCCTCACTTGACAGACGGCTTACACAGCTAACCAGACCCCGGGCTGATGTTTGGAACGCACGGGGGAAAAACAACCGCTTAGAGACGAGCAGTTGACAGCGCTCCAAATGTCAGGACCCACGAAACAACCCATCCTCCACAGTCCCCTGTTGATAGTGTTGCCATAGGAACTGCTATCCATGTGCTTGTGCTTGTGTGTGCGTGTGTAGGTGAGAGGGAGGGAGGGAGGGGGAGAGAGAGAGAGAGAGAGAGAGAGAGAGAGAGAGAGAGAGAGAGAGAGAGAGAGAGAGAGAGAGAGAGAGAGAGAGAGAGAGAGAGAGAGAGAGAGAGAGAGAGAGAGAGAGAGAGAGAGAGAGAGAGAGAGAGGCAGAAAGAGAGAGGTAGAAAGAGACCCACACACACCCAAAGCATGTTGTACGAGAGAGAGAGAGAGAGAGAGAGAGAGAGAGAGAGAGAGAGAGAGAGAGAGAGAGAGAGAGAGAGAGAGAGAGAGAGAGAGAGAGAGAGAGAGAGAGAGAGAGAGAGAGAGAGATTTAAATGGGGTTTGGCGTCATGTCGTATTGGCGTGCAACACGTATTTAGTGTTGCTCGCCACACAGCAAAACCCACATGCCATGCTCCAGCCAGAACGGAAATTCAATCTATACACACAATCTACTGGGAACCAAAACACAATCCATAAATTGAATTCATCCGACACTTGTTAACACTGCTCTGCCCTTGGTCAAAGTCGCGTGATTTCCACGCGATATAGAAAACGTTGCACTAGATCTGGATTAATTGCCAATTTCCTGACAAAAGCAAGACAAAATGAAGCTGAAATATATTAAAAGGTTTCTGCGGGAATATCAGTTTTTTTTGCTTTTCTTTGCTTCTGGAAATGCTAGCGGTCAGATGCAGGTTCTGTCTAAAACACCGCTAAACAACATTAAACCTTCATATTAATCTAATGCTAGTGTTCCTCGTGTATCGATCACCAACCCTCACAGCTAGAGCTCGCTGGCTCTCACCGGGGCTAACAGGGAAAGCAATCGGGCCCCTGGGCTTAGCAACACATTGTGGCGATGCCTCTCCCGCGGTTAGATACTCGAGGTAGTTAGATGGATTTTTTAATCGAGGCTCACACCGCCATTGTACAGCCAAGTAGGCCAGCGATTTATCCCCCAGTTTTTATCCTTAGCGGCAATAGAGCGTCTTCCCCTGACTGCTGGTTCCATCACACCGTTTCACCGGCCGCTCTTGGTGGAGAACACAACACAGAACATGAATTAAAACAAATGCTGCGTCGCAGCCATGGTGTGGCGGAGAGCGAGCTCTGCCAAGTCATCGCTCCACGTCCAACTGGCGCACATCCGTAGGCAGGGCCTGTGCCGAATCACTATCGGACATCGCATGCTACCCCCCCCCCATCTCCTCGCCCGCCACCGCCCGATTCTCTCTCCCTTTCTGTCTCCCTTTCTGTCTCTTTCCCGCTCTCTCCCCCTCCCCATCTCTCTCCATCTCTATCATCCTCTTTCTCTCTCTTTCCCATAAGCCATTCTCTTCTTCCTCTGTCTCTCTCTTTCTCCCTGTCTCTGTCCCTCTCCCTCTGCATTCTTCATCCCTCTCTCCGTCTCTATCACCCTCTCTCTCTTCCTCCTAACCCACTCTATTCTGTCTCTGTCTCAGGCCTGTCTGTCTCTCTCCATCACTCCATCCATCTCGTCATCTCTATTTACCGCTTTCCGTATCTCTCGCTCTGTCTCTCTTTCTCTCTCTTCTCTCTCCCTCTCTGTCTCTCCATCCCTCCTCTATATGCCGCTCTAACGCACCCCTGCCCCTCCCACTGTCTCTCTCTACCTCTCTCTTTCTGCCTCTCTCTCTCTCTCTCTCTCTCTCTCTCTCTCTCTCTCTCTCTCTCTCTCTCTCTCCTCCACCACCACCACCAGCTCCACCACCATCCCCGCCACCTTCAGCACCTCCACGACCACCACCGCCCCCACAACTCCAAAACACCGCCACCACCTCCACCACCACCACCACCACCACCACCACCACCACCACCACCTCCACCACCACCACCACCTCCACCACCACCACCACCACCACCACCATCACCACCTCCACCCTCACCACCACCTCCACCACCACCACCTCCACCACCACCACCACCTCCACCACCACCTCCACCACCACCACCACCTCCACCACCACCACCACCACCACCACCACCACCACCACCACCACCACCTCCACCACCACCACCTCCACCACCACCACCTCCACCAGCTCCCCTCTCACCACCCTCACCACCAACCTCTTCACAACCTCCACTACCACCACCTACATCAGCACTACCACCACCACCACCATCACCACCACCACCACCATCACCACCACCACCACCCCCATCACCACCACCACCACCACCCCCATCACCCCCACCACCACCAACCCCACCATCACCACCACCACCACCGATATCACCACCACCACCACCACCACCACCACCACCACCACCACCACCACCACCACCACCACCGCCACCACCACCACCAACCCCACCATCACCACCACCACCACCTACATCAGCACCACCATCAGCACCACCATCACCACCACCACCACCGCCACCACCACCACCAACCCCACCATCACCACCACCACCACCTACATCAGCACCACCATCAGCACCACCATCACCACCACCACCAACACTACATCACCACCACCACCAGTACTACATCACCACCACCACCACCACCACCACCATTCCAGTACAGTGGTCAAGGTCTCTGCGAGGAGACAGTGGGAGCTGGTGGCCGCTTCTTCCTTCTCTATCCGCCACCACAAACCCCTTCGCGAAAGAGTCCTTTATGAAAGAATAAATGTGCTGGAGGATGAGACGGATCAAAAAGGTATGTGACGCAGCCTTGAGTTGAGTTGGCGCCGTGCCACTAGTCCTGATAATTGTGCTCGTAGTGGACGGGGCCGTATGCTACCTGCAGCGACACGCAGGGCTTCAACTTGCTTCTATTCATCTCCCTTTACTTTCATCAGCGCACCTGTTTGGTCCACCACTTGAACTACCAAATGGGTTTGTATCCGTATTACTTTGGTTCTTGTTAGACCTGGGACCGCGTACACAAACCTAACCTTACCACACACTTCCAACAGATGGAGACAATCTTTGTATATTTATTTATCTGCATTTTCTGGCACGGCAACGCTAATGTTATTATTCGGAGGCTGGCCTTCGGAGGCTGGGCCGAAGGCCTTGCCTTGGATGCGGTGCCACGTCTATTTCGGACATCTTGGGAGCCGTTGTCAATTCCAGGCTGACAAATGGGCTTGGCCAGCCGCTCAATTCTGATGTCCTCTTGCAGCGCGGGGTGAATCATCCCATCCTGCCACTCGCCTCGGGGCGGGAGGAGAGAGGGGACAGGGGGAGAGGGGATAGGGGGAGAGGGGGAGAGGGGGAGACGGGGAGAGGGGGAGAGGGGGAGAGGGGATAGGGGGAGAGGGGGAGAGGGGGAGAGGGGATAGGGTGAGAGGGGAGGGAGCAGATGCAGAATAGATAAAAAGGAAGAGATTATGTCTGTGTTTGTGTGTTTATTTGCTTGTGTGTGTGCTTGTGTGTGTGAGTGTGGGTGCTTCTTGGTGTATGTATATCTGTGTGTGTGTGTGTGTATGTGTTTGTGTGAGTGTATTTTTGTGTTTGTCTGAGGTTACTCAGTGTTTGTGTGCGTGGGTGTGTGTGTGTATTTTTGTGTGTGTCGGAGGTCACTAAGTGTGTGTGTGTGTGTGTGTTAGCATGTTTGCGCGTGAGGCTGGCTTTCCTTTAGTCTCCGTCTACAAAAGGAGAAGCAGTGAGATGTGACAGTGGAAGTTGGGCGTTGTCTCTGGCCTGAGGTCGGCTGAGGGCTGACATCAGGTGCCAGCGGCCGGTTGGAAGTATTGATCCTAAAGGAGTCCTATTTGAACACCAGGTGCGATGTCGATCGGCCACTATAAGCAATTTCAAGAGCCACCCTATAGAGCTTGTACACCACACATAGCAATAATCTGTTTTTGGAAGCACAGAAGCACGGGAGCATTACGATGGTAGTTGTAATGTTTTTTTTGGAGCAATGCTTTTTAAGTCATTGTTGTGTTTGAAACCGCCACTGCGGTGCTCCAAAGCAAAGTCATCATTGGCCCAGGTGATGGTATGTTTACGTGGATCCTATATATTTTACCGAGTACAGCCACAGTCAAAACATATCCCATGATGCATTGTGATACACAAGCCTAATAGGTGGGCTTTAGTCCACTGGCTAGCCTGCCTGGCTGATCTGTCCCACATCTGGGGGGACGCGCCCACATGTGATGTCACTAGAGCGTCATCACAACGGCTGATCAATAGAGCATAAAATAGTGGCTCTTTTATTTGAATTGACTTGAAATACGATATGATGTATGATGTATGCATTACACAGAATAAATTATTGCACGTTTATGTTGGGGGTCTATTTGTCACATAACCTGAAAATGGTCATAGTATGCTGGGATATGAATCGTTTGGAATACAGCACTATTTTGATAGCTGCTTCGTCCATTAATCTGCACCTGACCACTCTCACGGAGGAGACTAACAGGGACCATTAAACTCTCCTTGTCATGGTTTTATGAGGCTGTGTCTCCTTAAAGCAGGACTGAACTCACCGAAAACGTGGCGGCCATTGAAAAGTCAAACATAGAAGAATTCATGGTGAGAAAAACGCAGAAAAAGTTAGGAAGGGGGGGTACCTGCTTGTCTTGTGCGTTAGATATGCTCTGTTTTTGGACGCACTAAGCAGAAAATGAACGGGAGAGAACGCAGGATTAACACGCAGAAAGAGAGGGGTTTGAGTAACAAATGTCTTGGGTGGTTGTTCTGTTTTGCCGCGTGAGCCCTCGAATAAAGCGTTGAACGTTCAGCATCGACTTCGCTGTCTACGCGGCACAGCAGACTCTGCACTCGCACCCTGATTCAAACGTTACTTCTTCAATAGCTGTGGCGACAGACGGGTTGGGGGGATTGGGGTGGGTGGTGGTTTCATGAAGACTTCTCTGTTAATGAATAACGGTAGTGTGAGTGCGAGGGGGAGGGGGGGGGGGGGGGGGGGGAGGCCTGAGAGCGAGCTCAGTCATGAGCCTGCGACAGCGCAGTCCCTTTTAATGGCCGCCAGCGCTACACCCAGCCCTGCCAAGCGACCGCCTCCCGTCACCGGAGTCGGGGCCAGCAAGGCCGGCCCGCGTCCAGGAAGCCAGAGCCAAACCCCCCCGTCGGCTTTTTCGTTCTCAACGCCGGCCAAAAGCTGCCACCTTAATAGAGCTAGGGCCTTGATCAAGGCGCCGACAAAGACGCGGAACGGACCCAAGGAACCCCCCCAGAGCTCACCCACGGGGCCCGGGGGACCCCGGCCAGGCAGGCCAGAGGCTCCGTCTCGCAGTGTCAGCACACTGCCAAGGTCTCTCTCTCTCCCTGTCTCTCTCTCCCTGTCTCTCTCTGCATCTCTCTCTCTCTCTCTCTCTCTTTCTCTCTCTCTCTCTCTCTCTCTCTCTCTCTCTCTCTCTCTCTCTCTCTCTCTCTCTCTCTCTCTGCATCTCTCTCTCTCTCTCTCTCTCTCTCTCTCTCTCTCTCTCTCTCTCTCTCTCTCTCTCTCTCCCTGTCTCTTTCTCCCTGTCTCTCTCTGCATCTCTCTCTCTCTCTCTCTCTCTCTCTCTGTCCCTCTCTCTCTCTCTCTCTCTCTCTCTCTCTCTCTCTCTCTGTCTGTCTGTCTGTCTGTCTGTCTGTCTGTCTGTCTGTCTGTCTGTCTGTCTGTCTGTCTGTCTGTCTGTCTGTCTGTCTGTCTGTCTGTCTGTCTGTCTGTCTCTGTCTCTGTCTCTGTCTCTTTCTCTCTCTCTGGATATCTTGGAAACAAAATAACTGATCTAGATTTCTTCAAACCTTTCCTTTGTGAATGAGCCCTTCAAAACCTCTCAAATACACACACACACAAACAAAGGGCACACACACACACACACACACACACACACACACACACACACACACACACACACACACACACACACACACACACACACACACACACACACACACACACACACACACACACACACACACTCACAAATGCACACCCCCCCACATACACACTACACATATGCCCACACACACACACACACAAAGCATAGCTGCAATTGTTCCAAATTGTTTCCCGTAAGTGATTTTGCCTACATTATTATGAGATGCTGGTACATACAAGCCATCAGGTATAAATGTATGCAGTTCTATATTTCTATGAACGAGGCATGGTATGTTACATACCTCATGTATGCATCTTATTATTTGTTAATATTTTACAGCCTATATGGAATGGTACACAATTATAGTTGTGTACCATTGCACATTTGCTAAAACACAAGATGTAACCTTTGCATCTTCAATGTAAAGGTTGCAATAATTCAGTTCATTATCCAAATGATTATCAAGTCTGCTGGGGTTCTAAGATGTAGAAAGTAGAGCACAGTATTTAATATACCAGCACTGCACCACTGATCATAAATAACTGCAATAATTCAGATGTGTTTTCCCTCGGGCTGTCATACCCTTGATATACACATTTTTTATGGATCTTTTTCTCCACATAATGTTTCCAATACCCCCGTTGCTGCCTTAAAGCACACATTAAAGGTATTCTGAAACGTTTTTTTGGTACTGGCCTAGCTTGTATAAATGCATTTCCACCCTGCCTGTATCTCTGATCAACCTGATTGTACCGGCTTTCTGTTTTCAGGACATATTTAAATAAGTTTAATACTGTTTGTATAATACGGTTTGAGGCTACTAATACAAGCCTCAAAAATCCAATCTTAGTTTTCCCTGTGCTGCCTGTTATGCTAGAATGAAAAGCGTTATTTTACATTAATGTGGCTATAACGCATAACATTACCGTCTTGCTTTCACCACCGGTGTGTGTGGCTGATTCTCCCGCCACTATAAGCCATTTTTTAATGGTCATATATTCCGCGTCTCTTTGTCTTCTGGCTATTTCACTGCACAAGATGGTGGGGGAAACATTTTGGGTCATGAGTCATGACTACAAACGTCCCTCAGGTTCTGTTCCAGAAGTTTCGAAATCCCATTATATTTACGATATTCATACACAAAAGTATTATATCCCAGGAGTATAAAAGTCCTCCACATTCACAATTCACACAATAAGTCTGAGAAGTATCTGTGTTTAATATGCATTTGCATAAGTCAAACATGCAGTGTAAATGTTGAAATAAGGATAAAATGTAATTGCTGTGGTTCACAATTGGCTTTGATAGAGAGTGCAGCCTGATTACCAGCAGGCCAAAGCCTTGTGTATGAATAGAATATGTGAGAACCACGCGTTGCGTGTCTGCTTCTCGAAAAGATCGAGGGAGAGCATCCTTGATGGGAACTAGAGAACAAAGACCAGCGCTGGGGGGGGGGGGGGGGGGGGGGGGGGCAAAGTGCTGGCTCCCTATTATTATTCTGTCAAATCATCAGTGCTAAACGCACCGAAAAACAGACAACTTGGCATTGCATGGGCCCGAGACTTAAATAGTGCTATGGTCCAATTCTTTTTTAAATAGGCCTAATCTGCTAAGACATATAAAGTGTGTTGCACGTTTTAACTTCGTTCTGGCTGAGCTTATGTGAATGAATTTGAGAGAGACGGAGAGCAATTGTTGCCTTTTTAAATCGAGTTTATCGCTACTCTCTCGTTAATCTTCGGCCTGAGACCCATCGAGGTACACGAAGATAAAAGATGACGTAAGCCAAACTTTGATGTAATTATGGCCTGACCCTATTAATATTTATTACTACTCATCTATCTTAATGCACTTTCACCAGGGCTGATGCAATGAGCGTGAAATATATCTTGCCAGTAATATTGGAAAATTTGTATTTTATTTATTTTCGCTCCGCTCATAAACTAGATTAATGTGGCCCTTCAGTTAACCACCTGCTCCAACACTGGATAAACCTTTGGGGTCGGGGCCCATCATTAGAAAAAAAGAGAAACCCTTGGCCTAGCACCTGGTCTCTACTTCGACCGCTAGCTAGACAGCTAGCTAATGTTCCCCAAAAAGTGCACCGGTGAATCCCCTAGCTCGACTCGGCAACCCACTCAAACTCAGAGGCTATACAAGCACCTGGGTTGCTGTACATCACCCTTATACCCCTCCAGTTGACGCTATTGTTTGCAGAAGAAGATTTACATATCCGCTAAACACGTGATCCCCCCCCCCCCCCCCCCCCCCCCCCCCCCCCCCCCCCCCCCCGCTCTTCTCGATCATGTGATTAATGACAAGGTCAATGGACACAAAAGAGAGCGCCGCTTTAGCTAGCCGGTTCCCTCATTGATCGGAGCGGTTTCCATACTCGTTCATTTATCAAAGCCTGGCGCTAGCTTGGACCGCTGCCTGCCGTGATGCTAAAGGCGGCGGCGGAGGTGATGGCGGTGGTGGTGGTGGTGGTGGTGTTGGGGTTTCTAATTAATATAATGGACTTGCCGGTGTTTTTTTCCCCCCTGCGCTGACCATAACACACTCATTTATATGGTGATTTGCCGTCTATCAGCATCGCAGCACACCGGCGTTGACCCATAAATCCTTAAGGGTCACTATGCAGCGGCGTTACAAATCATGCTACTATTTTTTTTTTTTTTTTATTATTATTATTATTAGTATATTTATTTATTTTGCCCCTGAACACTGACCGTTGTGACATTGAATATTGAGATGATGTGAGTGGTGGAGGGGGTAGGACGGGGGGTTGTAATGATAGAGTGTTGTAATGGTCTGATGAGATCACCTGGCTCAGGAAAAAACAACAAACAAAGCCACCCCATTGGACGGTTGCGTGCTGTTTAGTAGACAGAGGGTGACTTCCTGTCAGCCTCCTCCACTCCTCTCTATCCTCGGTGGGGCTGGCGTTTAACTCACCAGGGAAGAGCCACAGGAACCAGCCTGAATGAGCTGTCTCTGCGTTGTCAGTATAGTAGGACGATTGCACCAAATGACACCATGCAGTGATAAAATGGCTATTATTAATATTACGATAATATTACACCCTCCTCGATACTGAGATATAAAACAACGATTTTTTTTTTAAATCCCAACCGACACAGCGCTGATTTCAGTTCCCCTGTCAGGATCCTTATCTGTTGGGACGTGAGCACAATACATGTTAAGTAATCGCGACAACGTTGTACACCCGTTTAAACTGTGTTTCAGCATCTATCCGTTACCTAGCGCCGTGTTTCAAAATGACACTCGGCAGTAGCAGCGGCAGATAAACCTGAAGAGGGGTCGAGGCTTCCCAGTGAAGAGCGTTCTGCAACTCTGTTAGCGCTGAGCTTCGAGAATGTGTAATGAGGTTGGGCCTGCATGAGGTGAGCCTCACACCCACAGCCTTCCTCTTTTGGGGTTGAGTGAATTTTGGTCTTAATCTTAAAATACTCTGGCTCTCCCTTCAGAGAGAGAAATAAAACAACTTACAACACGCATTTCTAATAAAAAAAACCTGCAGTTTCTTGGGGGGTTCATCAGGGTGTAAATAATAAGTTACAACGTGCTCCATCCTTTAACATTTAGGACATTGCGATATGGGCTATAAACCAGCTCCATACTGCATAGTGAGGGACTATTGGGTTTATAAGAGGAGTATGAGATTCAAGATTCAAGATTCAAGATGCTTTATTTATCCCGAGGGAAATTACTATGTATGGTATGTAGTATGGTATGCTCATCGAATAAATATATAAAAAAATACATGGAACAATTATAAATACTATGCTAATTTCTAAGGTGGGAGTGATGTGACGAACATCCAGACCTTAAATTACTTTTTAAACAGCAAGCA
>NC_044055.1:6578827-6586327 GCF_902167405.1 Gadus morhua | reverse complement strand
CGGACAGGTGTCCACGAATATGTTTTAAGTAGGGGGAGCTGCCAACAAAAAAGTCTAAAGTAATGTTTTCTGTTTTGGACGGTTTCTGTGTAGCAGAATTGGAATGACAAACTATCGTATTTTTTCCATATGTACCGATAACCACAGAGTGGGCAGAAACGGTTGATCGCTTTTGCGGCTCTCTCACACGTAGAACCATATGTAGCGTTAATAACCATACCACAAACTGCATCAGAACAACAACAAACTTGCGCCATTCCAAAAAAATCTACAATAATCAAAACTAACTACACAGTGCCAGCGAAATGAATACAAATTTGCTATTTCAGGAGCAGAAGGCCTTGCTCCATGGCCTTGTATGGGGTTAAATACTTTTAAAATCTAGCTTACTCTGGCAGGATTCTCAGAATTGGCCTCGCTACCGTTGAGTCATTTATTGCAGGTAATAGATATAATTATCTTTCACCATTATGCTCAGCAGCCTGAGCATAGATGAAGTGATGGTAATGTGACATGCTGAATGGATGAGAGAGAGAGAGAGAGAGAGAGAGAGAGAGAGAGAGAGAGAGAGAGAGAGAGAGAGAGAGAGAGAGAGAGAGAGAGAGAGAGAGAGAGAGAGAGAGAGAGAGAGAGAGAGATGCAGGGAGAGAGAAGGTATGAAAAGGACGGAAATGTCAAAACGGATAGTTTTCTATCTAAGGCCTGTCAGTCCTTTCGCTCGAGGACGGAGGGGTCCTAAAGGTCACGTCAATAATTCCCCTGTTTCCTCCGCTCCCCATTCATCACCGGACCGTACGTCTTTCCCGGTGAGGGGGGCGTGGCGGGTAGATGTGGGGTGGGGGTGGTTTCGAACAAGATCTACATAGATCACTTCAGCCTTCGGCGAAGAGGACAAATCTGCACTTTTCAAATCAACATTGTTCATCGATCCTTCCTGGCTTTGTGGAGGATCCACCTCAGTTGTTTCCCCACGGCCCAGCCTGGGAGATGATTTGTGCTGGGGAGGTAAAGCCTGCCGTTTGGTTGGTTAGTTGCTTGTAATGGGAATATCCATAACCTCTGATTTATGTTCACTATGTGTGAACCATACATACACCTACCATTTTTTTCCCAGGCCAACCAAGCATTTTAAAAATAGATCTTAAATAAGGTTGATAAATATATAAGACATTAAACACATTTTGAATCTCATGTCAGTGCTGTGATGAAGCACGAGAAGTTCTTGTGAAACACGAGAGGCATCACGCGGTGAATGCCCGCTGCAAAACAAGGTGCAAGGTGGGAGACAAACAATGCACATTGCATATCAAGGACATGAAATATGTCCATGATATAGAGATCATTGGCGTGTCTGTTTATCTCTTTAAAACCTGCTTGAGCTGTTTTCAAAACATAACACGTGTCTTCAAAGTGAAGGGCTTTGATTTCGTTTATCATCCTGTCATTAAATGAATCAATGATCAATACAATTCTCATCCAATAGTAATAATACTCAAACAAAGGCATTGGATTGATTCTTAACGAAAAAAATATATGTATGGATGAGTTGGAATAGTCCTCTAGAGACAAATATCTGTATTTGAATGCTGAACTTTTAAACCGTTCATGACCATTTTCTGTGTATTATGCAGAAGAGGGCCACATCAACCATATCCCTTATGGTTAAATCCCCATAGATTAGGTTAATCATTTTCATCTTGTGCTAAATAGGTGTTTTTTGTGCAGGGTTTTCAATGTAGAAGAGCTGAAAAATAAACCATTAGAGACTCACCATAGAGTTTGCACACTCTCCACAAATCTGAAACCGAAGAACCATGAACCTGTACTAGTCTGTTCAGCCAAACCTGCCTTATTGTTGTCCCCTCAATGCATCTTGTTTTGCCATGGGCCTTCACCATGTGAGGCATGGCTGGATAGTTTAATTTCCTTCCGAATACGGGGAACATGGAATGGGTCCTGGCAGTGATGCGGTGAGGAGAAGGTCATGATGTTGAACAAGCACCTCTGCTTCGGAGAGCATTTATTACCTGAGTAGAATGGTCACTTTTTGAAGCGTTAGACACACCGTAATGCCGTCCTCCAAGGGGTATGGAGATATGAATACTCGTTTGAATATGAACAGCCACGCAATCCATCTCACCAACGGTCACTCTCTCTCTCTTCTCCATTTATCTCACTCTCTCTCTCTCTATTTCGCTCTCTCTCTGTCTCTCGTTAGCTATTATACAGTGTTGGAGTTATACAATCATGATCTTCCAGAAATGCACTTTTTATTAAAAAAATAAATAATCATTCGCTTTGTAAATCTATTTTTTATTTCAAAGCCCTCCCCTTGACAAACTCTTACCATCATATTTGAATAATGCACCGTGCATTAGATCACCAATAATGGCACTTAAAAACACAGCGATTAAACTAGCTGATGAATTCTGTTATAGTATTAGCCAGCATGGAGGCATAAAAGTGAACAACCTTAAACCCATTATGCAAAACAACTCTGAAACACGCTGTGTTGCTTTCACAAATTATGAAGCAAACAGAGATTCAAAAGCAAACTCATGCAAGTTATTGATGTGGGCATAATGTTTTATATTATTTAGAAGTAAACGTGATATTTAATTATGATTGATATCCGTATCGTGCTGTAATATGGTCTGAAACATGATCCGGGAGGGAAGTATCTCTAATTCTAGGTAATTTATCAAATATGAGGATCTTTCTAGTATCTTGTTGTCCGTGTGTATGGAAAGATGTGGTTTCCAGTCTATGTTGCTTTATTTTTCTGTATAACAGAGTTAAACATATACATTTCCCAACAACAATATCAGGAAATGCAAATAATGTAAAAAAGTTAATTTCGTTAAAAGAATCTGCTGACATAAGTAGTGTACATATATATATATATATATATATATATATATATATATATATATATATATATATATATATATATATATATATATGTATATACCAAGTAGCACCTTGGTACAGGTTTCAGGCCAAGACTGTGGCATTACAGTTGGATGCACAGCCAACGTTTTAAAAATTATTATTTTTTTAACCAGACCCGAGCCCACAGTTCAGCCATATAATTTATTAACCAGTGCAACACAATCTTCATCCTTACCTACTTAAGGAAGACGTGAGGAAATGGGGAGCGAAGGCAAGAAAATGTATTAATAAAATACTTTCCAGCCATTCACTATTGCAGGGCTGGGTCACGGATCGCAGAAATATTAAGTCCAGGCTTTGGCGGTGGAGGACAGCCCTAAAAGGTTACCAAATAATGTATTATACATTGTGTTCAGTGTGTGGGCTCCTTTATGCAAAAACAGCAGGCACTAGTGTTGGCCGGAAATTGCTCAGAAGCTACTGTGGTCCATTATGTGTCCAGATGTATACAGTATACAGCCCAGAGACCATATTACTTCTATTTATAGAAGCTGCAAATACTGTGAATGAATAGGACGATGAAAAAAAAGAGACAACAGAGTCAATCAGTGTGTGACTTTTAATCAGGTCTTTGTTGCACACACACACACACACAGTCCGCCACTATGGCGGACTGTGGTGTGACCATTTGTTAAATGCTCCTGGAAGGGATTGCAACATGAATATTGGTTATAGGGAATATGTTGGACTCTGTGGGGAAGTGAAGTGTATTGAAATGTGTGGAAAAACGATGTATAAGTGTGAATCGGGCTAATTGTGTGTGTATAAATGTTAGTGATTATACGCTGCATGTGTTTGTGTGTGGATGTGGATGTGTGCCAGCTGACCTCCATGAATTGCAAAGTTGCCATCATCACCACATGGAATAGTTGGTCTATCCCCATCCCTCTCGTGCATCACCATCTGTACTCTCGAACGTTATCGGAAGCCTGTATTTCATCCCTGTCTGTCGTTTAAAACTGCATCAGTATTCGGTTAATGCATCCTTGTCTGCCGATAAAAGCTGTGTCACAGCAATCGCAGAACCTACAAGAAACCTCTCTGATTATTTCTTTATATATTATAAGAAACAACTGTGTGTAAGAAAAAAACAACTTTCCCTTCATTCCAACTCAACTCAAACGACACCTCTTCAAATTGCAGGTAGGTAGAATGTGCGAAACATGTTTTTAAAATCCCTATACCCCCAGCCCTCAGAGATGATTTATCCTCCCCCTTTGACGTGGCCAAGAATTATATCTCGTTTTGCAAAATCCCGGAAGGTACTAATTCATATTCTCTATATGATTGGGCCATCAATACTGGGGGTGAGTGAAGGTCACTCTGACAGTTTAACAGGGTTGGCAGTTTTGCCTGCTTGACTGCCGGCGCCACTGCCGAGAGCGCCCTGAACTTCTTTGTTGCCTGGACGGCCCTTCTGTGCCGTAAAGTGGCAGGGAGGGGGGTTGTTTTTCCCCTAGAAGACGTCAGGGCAAAACGTGACCGCACCGGAACGGCTTGTATTTTTCCTCGTTACAGAGTAGCAGCAGCCCTGATCCTAATGGACTCTCCTCAAGGATGGTATTCATCAAGCTGCCATGGTCGGTAGCAAGTCATCTAAAATCCGTTTTGTCATTCTGGTTGGTTACTATGGGATCCGTTCAAGGTGACCGGCGCGTGCACGCTGCCTCGGCCCCCGTTGCTCTTTATTAGGATTCAGTACGTCTGGATGCGCTCTCTCTCTCCCTGTCTCTACAGCACATTCAAGCAGTGCTGGAAACTCATTAAAGACAGAACAACGGAGGGAAAAGCTGATTCATCCGTAGGGGTGTTACACAACTCGACCGATTCACGGCTATGTTGCTTCCCTGATTAGGCAAAAAACATGCCTTCATGTTTCGCCGTGCCCTTTGGTAATCTCCCATCGAATAAGTCCAAACAATGGGTGCTCTGCGTTTTGTAATGAGGAGTGGGAACAATGCTAGCCATGGGAAGACAAGAAAAGTGAAAGTGCTGGAGCTAGAAGAGCCCTAAGAGAAGAAGAATGGCCTCGTCAACGGAGCTCTCCGTGGTCCTGAATAGTAGGACCCCCTACTGTGAGGTTGTGGTCGCCTGTTATCCACTTCCTCTTGTCTGCCCCCCCCATCGCGTGTGACAATAGGCAAGGCACAGCGGGGCTTGGACCGAGCTGAAAAAGATACAAGCTTGAATGTGTTCTATTGTGCGGGTTTCTCTGAATGGCGTATTGAGCCACTTTGCCGCCCCTTATTAAACGAAGGTTTCCCGGAACGTAGGCGTTGTTAAGGGAGTTGTCCCTCTTTTATCAGATGGGGCGGGAAAATTGAGGTTGCAAAGATAAAATTGTGACCTTGTGACCTTAGCTTTGCCCCCTCTCCTCTCTCTTCTCCTCTCTCTCCACCCCCCTCTTTCCTCTCCATCCAGTGACGACAAAAGGTCCCGCTCCCTCTGGGAGTTAACAGTCATAATAATGGTTGTAAATGGCAAATAGATTGCAGTTTGCCTGCTTTCTGTAATGGAGGGTTGGAGATTAATCCAAGGGCTCTGCGTCATCGCCATGAAATCGATCTCTCCCACCGCCTATAGGGCTGGGCCCTACGCACTCCTCAAAGAAAAACACATCCAGACGACCGCCATAAAGGATGTTTATGAGGCTGACAAGTCGACAGCGCAGCTCTTTGTCACGCTCTGATAATAGGGGCCCCGGGTTCCAGCGTGCGGCGCGGCGCTGATCCCACCGAGCATCAGCTGCTGCTGGGCGGCAATGTTCAGCAGAGGAGGACGAGCAGGAGGAGAGTGAGGAAGGACGAGGGGAGGGAGTGGACGAAGGAGGAGAGGAGAGGAGAGGGAGGAAGGAAGGGATGAAAGAAGGATAGGAAGAGGAAGAAAGTAAAGACGGGTTTGTGTGTTTCCTGGAGAGAAGAGATGGTGGGAGAGAGGAGAGGAGATGAGACGAGGAGAGGAGATGAGTTGAAGAGAGGAGCGGAGAGGAGGGGAGAGTTGAGAGGAGTGAAGTGGTGAGGAGATGAGTCGAGTAGAGGAAAGGAGAGTAGAGGACAGAAGATGAGAGGATTGGATTCTTATCCTTGGGCTATGTCGCAATTGTTCTGTTTTCTAAGAAGCCGTTCAGGATGATAAGAAAAAGAAAACACACACATTGTGGCTTCCCATAGTTCATCTTTCGAGAAAGCAGATGCATACCCTTGAGGATTATTTATAACTTGTCTGTTTTAATCCTCTCCTCCCCTTGCCTTCTTCTCTTGCTTTAACAATTTTCTGCGCCCGCTCCGAACATCCTTTGGCCTTGTACACCTGTTCGCTGTATTTTAAAACCACTTGCCAACGGTACGCGGTGTGTGCTAGCCGAGAGGGCCCGTGGTGGGCGTCGGTGGTGGGCGTCCATGCAGACTCATCGTAAAATAGTGCCGAGTCCTCCCTTTCCAAGCGGAGCCACGTCGGATGGGAAGTTCCCGGCACCATTATGTCATCGGAGACGAGAGGGCGGAAGGAGAGACGGCACTAAGGAAGGAGCTGTTTTAATTAAAGCTGGCAGATTTACTCGCCTTGGCCGATTTAACGCACAGGCCGCCATCGGCCGATGGGGGCCAATGCGGTGCTCGTATAAGTGACATATTCCCGGTAAGAGGCACACATCGCTCCCACTCCTCCTCCTCCAACACTGTATCCAACCCGTATACCCCCCCCCCCCCCCCACCCCCGCCTTGGATGAAGCAGTGGGGGGAATTAAGGCGAGCGGTTTGTGGAGGCTGATCCGTAATGAGGACAAATAGCCAGGAAGCCTGTTGGTGTGACGTGCGGCCCGGAGTCTGCCAAGGAAATGGGGCGAGTGTGACGCTGCCTCTGTCCCCAAAGCATTGTGGCTCACCCTAAAGGACCTGGCTGGGACAGGGGGAGGGCAGAGAGAGAGGGAGGGGAGAGGGAGGGAGAGAGAGAGAGAGAGAGAGAGAGAGAGAGAGAGAGAGAGAGAGAGAGAGAGAGAGAGAGAGAGAGAGAGAGAGAGAGAGAGAGAGAGAGAGAGAGAGAGAGGGAGGGAGAGGAAGAGAGGGAGGGAGGGAGAGGAAGAGAGGAAGAGAGGGAGGGAGGGGGAGAAAGAGAGAGAGAGGGGGGAGAGAGAGGGAGGGGGGAGAGAGAGGGAGGGGGAGAGAGAGGGAGGGGGAGAGAGAGGGAGGGGGGGGGAGAGAGAGAGGGGGCTAGCAGAGAGAGAGAGAGAGAGAGAGAGAGAGAGAGAGAGAGAGAGAGAGAGGGGGGGGCTAGCAGAGAGAGAGAGAGAGAGAGAGAGAGAGAGAGAGAGAGAGAGAGAGAGAGAGAGAAAGAGAGAGAGGGGGGGGCTAGCAGGAAGAGAGAGAGAGACTGCTGGTCAGCCCTCGATTATAAATACTTACTCCATTTACTGAGACATTTACGGCGGACATACTCCAGAAATCCTAATATACAATGTTTAATCATTCCAATTATACTGATGTTTTCCATTACAGAGAAGTGTTATATGTTTTTTTTCTGTCATGGACATTAGTGTAAAAGTTTGTGTTA
>NC_044055.1:6558827-6576327 GCF_902167405.1 Gadus morhua | reverse complement strand
TATTTGTCCCTCTCTCTCTTTTAACCTCTCTATTTGTCCCGCTCTCTTCTTTTTTTTTTACCAATCTCTGTATTTTGTCCCTTTCTCTTTTTACCTCCCTATCTCTCTCTTTTTGTCCCTGACTCTTTTAACCTCTCTCTCTTTTCGTCACTCTCTCTTTAAACCTGTCCCTCTCTTTTCCTCCCTCTCTCATTAAACCTCTCTCTCCCCCTCTCTCTTCTTAAGGATTTTCCCTCACTTGGCATGTCCGCCTCTCCCCCTCTCCCCCCCCCCCCCCCCCCTCTCCCCCGTCTCATTCCCTCGTGCTGTCCCTCTGGAGAACTTGTTGGCGGACCCCCGTGACGAATGACGTGATTAACTGATTGCTGTGTAGAGGAATAATCACAGCCCCCCCCCCCCCCCCTCCCCCCATGCTCACCAATAGGAGGGGGGGAGGGAGGGGGTGACGGCCGAGGTGGGGGGGGGAGCTGTTGGCGTTGGCAGATGTGACTGGGTGTCTGCCGGCGGTACGCTTTGTAAGCTCAGAGTTTTCTCTGTTTGATTCTTCTGTCAAAGGAATTCAAGTTTATCTCATTGTCTCGTCGTCAGTGCTTTGTCCCTCTGGGTCTTTTTATTTGTTGCCGTTCGTGAAAAGAAACGCTTTCCTTTTATTCCAATAAGGACGACGCAAATAAAAGGCATAGATTTACCGGGCGCCGTTCCATTCTAACTTGGAACAGCAGAAGGTGCTTATTTTCAGCTTATTCTCACCGAACGCACAACTACAAGTGCGCACAGAGGCCACACATATTCATGGCTGTGAAGCACATTATTTCTACGCTGTTGTCTCGTATCGCACACTTTTCCAGAGTTTTTCCTTGACCCTTAACACAACACAACCTGGGTCACCGATCCTATCCGCTAGCGTTGAATCCTCTTATTGCTCCTGCTCTTTTTATCCATCTGGTTAAGACTACCTCAAGGACAATTCCCTTTCTTTTCCACAGTCGATTTGTCGGTTGAATAGTCATTCTGTAAGACAAAAGTTACCCACAAAGTCCTGAGAGGGGCCTGATGGGCCTGATATGAGAGTGGACATTACAATGCGTGCTATATCACCGGCCCACTCTTATCTCCACTGATCTGAATTGAACACTGATCAGAAGAGGTAAAGAGATTTGACGAACGACCGAACGACCTTACACCTTTTTGTACAGTTTCTAGTTCCCTTGGGACCCAAGGCTTATATTTTAACGGCACTCTTCTGCTATCTATCTGACATATAATACCAGAGGAGCTCAAGCGCTGCTTTTTGAGCCATGAGGTGCTATAAGAAATTCCATTACTTTTTGCGAGACGTCAAGGCGGTCTTGTTCTCCTCAGCTTTTAGCTTGGGAGTAAATATTTCATTCAGGTTGAAAATTGACCTTGTAAAAGAAGGTGAGGCAGAAAAGAAAACACGCAGCCGGTTGCGGGCTTGATACGGCGCGCAATATGTTGAATCATACCTTCCGTTTTCTAAGTGTTTCTCTTTTCTCTTTCTGTTTAAATTTAGAAGCGACCGTTATGAATGCAGAAGCTGGATTGTGGGACCCATAGCTAGACTGAGATTGGGGGAGCATAATAATCCCTTTGTGTGTGTGTGTGTGTGTGTGTGTGTGTGTGTGTTTGTGTGTGTGTGTGTGTGTGTGTGTGTGTGTGTTGGTCGGTCGGTCGGTCGGTCGTGCGTGCGTGCGTGCGTGTGTGTGTGCATGTGCATTTCCGTATGAGTATTTCATAAACTACGAGTATGTGACTTCACGCTAGTTCTCATCTTACTAAAATCGGCAGCAACGTACTACAGCATCACCAGTGCACCGCCAGAGAGCAGGCTGTCAGGATACATATTATGATGAACAAAGAAGGCCAGGTTCTTTGAACGCCGTTCCATACCGCTGGGAAGGAAGAGTCGTATATTCTGGGACAGGCACAACACTACAGGAGCGGGATGTGTACCCTGGCTGAGGTTTTTTGCAAGGAGTTCAAATCTGTGTCGCTGTCTTTAGCTTTATCCCACAATCAGTCATACGCGCAGATGCATTGCTCTCCCCATAGTTTTGTAATTCGGTCCTTCACAGGAGTCATTTTTCTTCGGAAGAGTAGCTTTCGCAATCGGGTAAAACACAGGGCAGATTGCCAAGGAAGAAAACTGGGATATTTTGGGCCAATTGTTGGCAGGGAAGTCCTGTGAACTACTTTGCTGTAGGCCTGTCTATTTCGGTCCTCATTTGTTCAAACCCCAAAGTGAATGGTGCTGTCTTGTGCTGCCTTAATAAGCAGACGTATTTCATGAAAGTATTTATCCAATGTTGCATTAACCTATCAATGACATGTACAGGCACACACACAGACACAAACACACACACAGACACACACACACACACACACACACACACACACACACACACACACACACACACACACACACACACACACACACACACACACACACACACACACTTAAACACACACACACACACACACACACACACACCTAAACACACACCTAAACACACACACAAATACACATCCACACACACCTAAACACACACACACACACACACACACACACACACACACACACACACACACACACACACACACACACACACACACACACACACACACACACACACACACACATAAACGCATTTACACTCCAACACACACGCACAAACAAACACACATTCACAATAACACACACACACACACACACACACACACACACACCGACTCACACACAGACACAGACATACACACACAAAAAAACACACACACAAACACACATGCACATTGGATTTGATGAGGTGTGAATTAATGCAGGATGATGTTTACATTTAAGAGTTGCTCTAAACGATCCAATGTCTGCCATGCCAATGAATGTATACATTTCAACTACTGTCCTCATAAAGAGTTATAGCCTTAGAATGGAATTTAAATTTAACGCTGCCTCTTTCTCTGTCTCCCTTAACAGGCACAGACCGAAGCAGCTGAGAAGAGCAACTGATTTGAGGTATGTGTATGTAAGTCGGAGTATGTAAGATTGAAAAGTGTGTGTGCTTGTGTGTGCACTGTGCATAGTTATTTGTGTACATCATTTATCATTCTCTTTGATGGTGGATTCCCATTTCATGTTTGATTTATCGCTCTGTGTATCTCTCTCTCTCTCTCTCTCTCTCTCTCTCTCTCTCTCTCTCTCTCTCTCTCTCTCTCTCTCTCTCTCTCTCTCTCTCTCTCTCTCTCTCTCTCTCTCTCTCTCCTTCTCTCTCTCTGCGTCTCTTACTCAAAAACAGCTATTTTAAATGACTGATAATGAACATATTTAAGATGTTATTTCATGGTCTGCAGATCATCAACTTTGCTACTTTTCCTCTCTCCCACGTATATTACTCTTCAAGTTGAAGCCTTTATGGTAACACCGTCCTGTGGTTTTAACACACACAAACACACAAACACACACATACACATGTTTGAGGGCATGGGCTGAATAGCTCTTTTCCTCTCCGCCGCATGAATGAAGGTTTTCGCTTGAATCCCCTCGCTAAAGTGTTGTTAATTATGATGTGTGCCTTTCGCTGTATTTGAGCTTCATAGCCTTATACCAACCATGATTTATTTCTGTCTAATAGTAATGGCGGTTTCAGTGGCAACAACGACATTAATAATAATTATAATAATTTGTGTCTATTCCTTGGTTTTGCTCCAGAGGGTGCCTCCGACAAGGAGGGCAAATGTGATATCCAAACACACACACACACACACACACACACACACATACACACACACACACACACACACACACACACACACACACACACACACACACACACACACACACGGACACGCACACACACGCACACACACGCACACACACACACACACACACACACACACACACACCACACACACACACACACACACACACACATACACACACACACATACAGGCACTATGTACTGTGCCAATACCTCAGTAGTTACAAAGATGGGCCCCGGGGCGGGAATTTTTTTTCTTCCCCGCGTTGTCAGGTTTTACAAAGCCGAATAAAAAGCAAAGAGGCGTGCTTTGTTTGCCTCACAGCTTTCTCTGCATTCGCCTCATTTGATTTGTGCTGGCGTCTCGCTCCCTCCACTGCCTTGTGCGCCGTCAACAAGAACACGTCCACGCAAGCAATTAAGGGGAGCGGGTTTGAGGGAGGGCAAGGGTTAGATTGGTTGTGAGCGTCCGCTTTGGGAAGACAGCGGTGCTCTGTGGAGAACGTACAAAGGCTGGCGCGAGTTGGCAATGATCAGAAGTAGCGAGTGCAGCGTGCACTATGGTATGGATACTTTGATATCCATTAACATTACACTGTAACACTTTACAAAAAGGGTACGTTAGTTCACCATTAATTAACATTAGTTAATCCTGTATTAAGCATTGTATAGCATTAATATTGGGGAAGGATTCGGTGAGTTGGTAAGTGGGTAAGGATTAGAGTTTACCCTAACCCTATTTCATAATATAGTACATTAGTTAACATGAACACCATTAGTACATTTTTCCTAGGCCATTAGGTAAATGTTAATTCACTATTATTGAATGATTATTAGGCATTAACTCTTGTTAGTTAATGGTTAATTAGTCAGTATCCATACTGTGTTACCCATTTCATCCAGAGACATGGCCATGCAGCTGAAGTACAGTTGGTTTTATATATCGAGCGGTAGTAAGCTGATTGCCGGCCAAGAGAGGCATTGAAGGGGCAGGTTTTCTAATTTCATTTCATCGGGATGTAGTCAGTGATTGGAGCAGAGGGGAGTGTATGTTCCAAATGTCTGCCTCAGATTCACGTGTCGAAAACAGTGTAATCCCAGTGAAATTCAATCTGCATGTTTAGATCGCTGTGTGTGTGCGTCAGTGTGTGTGGGGGTGTTTTATGCATTTGTTTGTGTGTGTGTGTGCGCGCATGTGTGTATGTGTGCGTGTGAGTGTGTGTGCGTGTGTGTGTGTGTGTGTGTGTCTGAGTGGGTGGGTGTTCAATGTAACAAACTGATTGTAAAATATACAGCAAGTTGCTGGCCAAAAAATAATTACAGTATCGTCCATGATGATTACGAAAATATTTTCACAAAGCCCCAGACAGAGTTGCTTCTAAGCAAGGCATTCTTTCAGGCATGTCGAAGCCCAAAGTGCACACAAGACAGATAATCTCCTGACATTCAACATTTGTGTGAGTGTGTGTGTCTTTAACAAAAGAAACACACTTTTTTGAAGCTCTAGTGTGGCTGTGAAGGGCACGAAAAACAAACACGAAAGGATAAACAGAATAGATTAGATTAGCCAGTCAAAGTCCATGAGGCGTCTTATGAGAGCCGACATGCATTCTCTTCTTCGTGGAGGACGTATATATCTATATATCCCCTTAACAAGCAAACCGTAAACTGATGAAGGCTTTCCCTCTGTCGTCATGGCTTGTTTGGGGTTGAACGATGTTCAACACCTACTGTGTTGGAACCAACTTAAAAATAAATATATATATATATAAAATATATATGTAAAGTGACATGAAGCGACCAGTTCTTGTTCATTTTACTCGAGACACCAGATTAGCTTAGTTGGCTAACAAAACATACCGACAGTAAAACATGAACATGAAAAAAAACATGAAAAATACTAGGAAATATTGTATTGCGATTTTCTACCCATAATGCATTGTAGAATGCAAGGAAATACAAGTACAGTTTGTCTGTTTGTATGTATGTGTGATTGCGTATTTGTGTTGTCGGTAAGCTGGCAGATTGTGAGGCCTGTAGATTTCCATTGGCTCTCAACAGACTAATCGGAGAACATTGATCCTGCCAGAAGGAAATAGCGTGCTTCAGTAGCACATTGAGTCAGCAAGCCACTAAGGGCAAGTTCTCATTGGATAAAATCACCAGATTTCCCCCTTCTCTTGTCGTTGTTGGAAAGGATTGAGGTCATAAAAAGTAAAAGTGCCACAACTCGTCAGCAATGTCACTTCAATATCGTCAGGTTCAAAATGGAATGTAAAACTTGTCAATACTGAGCCTAATTAACTGTACAATTTACTTCCCTGTTGCATTTGGATGATGAAATGGCAGCATTTCGTGATTTTCATTGATACTGTGCTATACGAATAAATTTGAATTCGACTTTGACTTTAACTTCCAAAGACTTCTCACCCAGCTGTCCCACATTTGGTAAAGTGTTTAAGAGTTTATAGAGTATGTCATTGGTCAGCCTAAAGATGGCATCAGTCAGGTCATTAGCAGACATAACAAGGGATTGGGATCATGATTTGGTTCTATAAGGACCTGCTTCCGAATTTCTCAAAATCCCCAAATCAATAAGGTCCGAACTTATCAATACTGCTTTCAAGTTGAGTGGGTCCGATAACGTACCGATATATCACGAGAGATAATAGTCAAGTCATTTAAATCCAAGCATTGGTCCACAAACAAACATCGATGACTTTATAAAGGTATTGAATTCAATTCAATTGCCGGCCAATCGCTGTTAAACGAAACAAAGAAGAGTTGAATTGCCTCAAACCGTTGTTTGCTTAATTTCTCATTCGGTCAATTGGTTGCTTGATAGGATGGCTAAACGTGCAAAGTGGACAAAGGCTGGGCTACATCTCAGTAAAACCCAAAACTCTAGTCTAGGTTTCTGACTAAACAAAATGTAATTCTTCGTACATTGGTTCTAAAAACACCAACATCTGAGAGTTTACAAAGACGCCTCCAATAGTGAGATATCTACAAAGGTTTTGAGTTTCCTGGAAGAGATAAGATAATTATTATTATTGTTAACTCAAACCTTTCAAGAACGAAGAGACTGCAAATATTGTGTTGTTCTAACATTAACAGTCAAGGGGTGCAGCATCAGATTGCTTCAGGTTAGATGCCATAGTACTAAAATTCCTCCCATATTTTCTCAAATACTGTAATTAGTTTTAAAATGAGAGATGACTATTCTGGGTCAGAGAAGGTAGATTGAAATATAAGGTCATAAATAAATCATAATAAATTAATTTATAATAAATAAATTATGACATAAATAACCTAAAGTTAATACATTTACTATGGTTAAAATAACCACAAGACCGTAAATAACTCTGTTTGAAATAATGAGAATCATCAAACACTTTAGTGTGACAACGAAATGCTTATTAAAACATTAAAAAAGTACTCTGAGTCACAGACTCACAGTTAAAAAAATATATATATTTGTCGTCTCGCCTTTCCACCGAATTATAGAAAAGTATGGATAGTGGTACTTCGATCGGAAAGCAGTCTCGAAGATGGAATGAATGTCAATATAAATTAACACTGCACATCCCTAGGCAAAACACAATCGTCCATGTGTGTCACTATATTCACTAAGGTATACTGTGCAATGTGATTTCACCACTAGTGATCCTATATCATGGTATCCCACTCTGTTAGTTGAGTCTGTTTGTCTGTTTGTTGTTTGTTGTGTTGAAACAGCTCACGCTGATGAGAGACATCCCACTTGAAAAGAGATTCCAATGTCTGTCATGGTTAGTTTTTCTAAAATCATCTTCTTTAATTTAGTAAAATTCATACAAAATGGATGAGTGTTGCTGCAGTTTACTGAGCCTTTCATAATGAAACAGTTTGGGAATTAGTTTCAAACTAAATGTCAGATCCTTGGTCATCAGTATGTTGTCGATTATGGTGTGTGCGTACAACTGCATGTGTGTGTTTGTATTTGTGTGTGTGTGTGTGATTTTGAATGTGTGTCCATGTATGTGTGTCCATGTTTGTGTGTGTGTGTGTGTGTGTGTGTGTGTGTGTGTGTGTGTGTGTGTGTCTGTGTGTGTGTGTGTGTGTGTGTGTGTGTGTGTGTGTGTGTGTTGTGTGTGTGTGTGTGTGTGTGTGTGTGTGTCCATGTCTGTATGTGTCCATGCCTGAGTGTGTCTATGTGTGTTTGTTTGTGTGTATCCATGTCCTTGTGTGTGTGTCCATGCCCATGTGTTTGTGCGTGCGTGTTGTTGTGAGTGGCTTGTTATCTGGTTCATTAGGATGGGGGGGAAGCTGGGAGTAACATAACAAGACATTCATTTAAAAGATTAAAGAAAGATGAGAGAGGGGCTGCAAAAAAAAAAAGCATGAAGAAAGAGGTGGGAAAAAAGATGGATCGTGCGGCTGATCAAAAGGGAGAGGGGCCACAGAGTGCAACACACTTCTATGGCCTCCAAAATAAATCGAATGGGATTTGCTTTTGTAATGAGACGGGAGGCCATTTGTAATGGTCGATGTTGCTTCTTCCTGCGCTCACAACTCTCCCATACAAAGCTGTTGTTACACTCCTGCCCTGGTTACCAGCACATACTTTGCCCTCATCCTTGGATCGGGGGATGGATTTAACTGTGGGGCGTAGTGCAGCGGCTGTGTGGTGGTTCTCAGTTCGATTCTCGATATCTGCAACCTACCTTGAGCTGAGGTTGTCTGACCTTTAGCAGCTCCTCCAATCCCCTCATTATTCTCTCTTAGCTGCTTTGCAAACAAGTGTCTTCTAAATAGGGAAGTACGGTGTCTGCGTCGCAGGGTTGTTTAGCTCTGTGCTCCTGTCCTCTTGAAGGCTGTCTTGCCTGCACAGGCTTGTTAATGTGTGGTTAAATACAGGCACAGAAGTTGGATTAGAAGTGGAGTTGACATCATTGTGCTGACATCACTGCAAGGTCTGCCAATATTCTCGATGACAGAACGGGACTGAGGAGGGATTTCGCAGATTTTTTCAGGCTTATCAGGCAATGGAGAGTCAATAATTAATGCAAATTGTCTATTATCGTCTTTTTTTTTCCATATCTATGATCTATTATTGCATGATAAACAGAGTGCCATGAAGGGAGCTGAATTGTAAAACGCTAACTTTTAGTTGGTCCAGCAATTTATTAGATTCATATCATTATTCATCACTAAGCGTTTGTTGTCATTTGCCCGTGATGGTAACGGAACCAGATCTATCAATTCCATTTTTTCAAATCAAACACTAAACAGAGAAACTCTGCAACAAATTGAGGAAAACACAGAGGCCTAACGTGGTGGAGAGCGAGCTCAGCACGGTGTGTCTGTGACTGAGAGTCCACACGGTGCTCCTGTTCTACACACTCCCTCCGCCGTGCCGGCGAGGACAGGTACTTCATCAGGCCTCATTTCACAGCCACTTTCACACCCTTCCCCATCCTTCATCTCCATCTCAGTGGCCCCTTGTGCCGCACGGGGGGCCACCGCCCCTTCCACGTGTGTTCTCCTGCACTTCTGCTCCTTTCATTCTTTCCCCACCGACATCTTCACCTTTTCCCGCTCTCCTCAGTCGCCACGCACCCTTGTCTTTCCCTCCCTGCCTCTCCGTCTTTGACAAAGTCGAATGGCCCACGATTGCATTTAATTGCTGGGCTTTTTATGTGGACTGCTGAGGAGTAATAGCCCGTCAGCACTCCTGTCCACAAGATAGATGCCGCCGATGCTTGTCTGAGAGCCGGCCTGGCCGTGGGGAGCGTGCCCAGTGGCTCCAGGAAGTGCAGGTGAAGTAATAAAAGAAAATGGTTGGTTGAATAGGGGAGTGGGGGTGGGGGGTGGGGGGGGGGGGGGGCAGGGGTGGGGGGGGCAGGGGTGGCGCACCCAAACGGGGTCTCATTTCCATTGTGGAAAAGAGCTCAGTCAGAGTCACGAAACGTGCACGCGTGCATGTGAGCGAAGCGCCAGGCGAGACTTGAGGATGACGCATCGTGATCGTCATCGTCATTCTCAACACTTAGGAACGCGCCTTCACATGCCTGCGAAACACACATCGCACGTGAACAGATATACACACACACACACATACCCCACCACACGCACACTCACGTGCGAACGCACACATGCGCACAGATACCCACACATGTATACCCTCCCCGCCAAAACACACACATCACATACACACACACATGCACAAATACACGCACACGCACACAAACACAAACAGAACCATATATACACAAACACAAACACACACACTTGCACACATTTACCCCCCCCCCCCTCCTAAACACACACACACACACACACACACACACACACACACACACACACACACACACACACACACACACACACACACACACACACACACACACACACACACACACACACACACACACACACAGAAACTCCTCACACAAGCAGGGGCCCTCCAGCTTCACCCAGCTGGGGACTGAGCTCCGCCACTGCTCCTGGTAGGCGGGCCACAGGGAACCAGCCCCAGGCAACCGCTCAGGAACCCAACCATTGGACAAGCTGCGAGTCAATCAAAAGACCGTCTAGCTTTTGTATCAACTTTATATTCAACTGAGCTCACATAACCCCTCCACAAGAACCTGCGTTATAAGCACTTCAAATGAATGGACATTCTTTCAGCACTTTTAGTATATGTGGTACTTGGAAGATTCCATGATGATAATATTATTCATTACTATTATTATTATTTTCTTTTCAGTATATTCATCTTGTAAGCATATTTTGTTCGCAACCGATTCTTCATGATGTCCCCAGTCTAGGCTAAGTGAGGTACGGCGTTCATTATCCCATGAATTTATTATGCTGTCATTGACTTTTCTTCCAAAGTGCTGCAGAGGTTTGACGTTTGAATGAGAATGACCGGAGAGCCTCTAGTGACACGGGCAACAAGACAAAACTCTGAGGTTCGAACGCCGTTGAATGAAGCAGAGGTTAGAATGAATAAATAAATAAATGCACGCATCCATAGTTGCATAGTGGCCCAAGTATCAATAAATGAACTCTATTTATATTCAACCTTTTATCGCAAGTCTGTGGCATTATTCTTTGCCCAACGTTTTGTGAATCATAGAGTGATATTTGACGTTAAACTTTACTCATGGTTTTATTTATAGTGGATACAAGTCATCATTATCCATCCATCTGTAACTGCTTTAATCTCATTCTTGACAGGACAACCATCTATCATTTCCTAATGCTTTTCACTAAACTGTTCTTTCTTCAAGAACTTCTTGAAACGTTGATACAATAGACGGAGCAATGTTCCCAAATAGCCTTCATTGCATTCTGAAAGGCATCAAAAAATAAAGAATTCGAAATTGCGAAGAAAGTGGCAGCCAGGCGGATTACCATTTCCTTGTCAGTCAATATTTGATCTTCCAGATAATGGACAGGAAAATGGTCTCAATGTGAGAGACAGGATCTTTCCCCACTTACGAGAGCAATAGCAACTGGCAGGAGTAACTGCAAAACATTTGACTGTTGCATGAGGTTATACATATCATTAGGTAATATTCAATTTTCACCGGAACTCCGGAAATACACAATAACGTGGTAAATAATCCTTCTGAACTGGAAGAGCATTTTTTAAAAAAGTTGTTGAAACTGCTTTTGATCGTGGAGCATTCTGGGGAAATGAAACAGTACGAACATTAAGTTGTGTGATTACTTTGGAAGTGAACCATACCGGAGTTTCATTATAGAGTTTAATTGCACTCCATGAGATTGGGCCCTGTTAATCTCCCTACTTGATAATTTAAATTTAAAAGTCTGAGACCATGAAAAAACAATTACTTGCTTTACTGCCTAACAGTTAGGAAGCTTTCATTATCTAGTCATGAACCTCCCAATTCTTCATCAAACTCCAAACGGTGTGTTTGTTTTGGGTTTGCAATGTACCACTGGTTTACTATGTGTTACTGACTCGCAATGCTAATTCTGCAACTAAAGTGATTATTTTTTTGTTCATCATTCGTTTATCGAGAATTTAACATTTCCCCTATAGCATTGATTAAGCATGTTTACCCTCGTCGATACGTTCATCAGTAGAAAAGTGATCTCATCGAACTCGGTGTCTCAAAGGGTTCTCAGAGGCTGGCCACTTTGAAGCATTAGAGGAGAAAAATACTTTGTTTTTTACATGTTTTTTTGTAGCCGTCATTACTCTCCCTAACAGATCTTCTCCCGCTTGCTCTCTCTGGCTCTGTCTTGCCCGAGATCCTTCATTTTGGGTATCTTGCAGGAATTGTATGAAATCTATGATTTTCTTACTTTGAAACATCTCCAAATGTGTCTGAGTCATGAATTCATCGTGGGCGTTTAAAGGCTGTTGTGTCTTACGCAGTATGAACTTTTCCATAACTATCCCACTGGATTTATTCTTTGACCATTTCTAGTCTTTGCAGCACATTTGGAGATGGGGCCATTTGGAATCACAGCCAGAAAATCATTTTAAGTGTCAACACGTTCCTCCGGAGAGACGAAATTGGCACTATGATAGCGCCAAGGTCTCTGCGAGAGAGCCATGGCTAGTCTGCGCTGGTTTAACTAGGTTACCATTGTGATTCAGGCAAGCTTCCGCCAGTTTGTCCTGGTTGAGCCAACAGTCGCACCTTGTTTTGGTTATCCCGCTTGGACAACAGCCTCTGGCGAAAATTACTTTCCATTACTTCTGACCCTGCGTCCCCAAATGGCATTCCATGCTGACAGGATAATTTGCCGTCAGACGAATGTGCCATGTCTTTTTTTGTTGTTGTTGTGGTAGGATAATGGAAGCATATGGTGTCTCCTACAAGGTAGACATACACCCTAAAATAGAATAATGTATTCCTTCCTTTATTGCTTTTTTTTTCCTTATCGATGATGGATGGCAGGAGGGAGGTTAGCAGGAGCGAGGGGAGCGTTCGCCGGCTCCGTCTTTGGAGCAGCACACTTAAAATATTGCCGCTCCGTTTTTATAGCAGGGCTGGATATTTCCTCATATGTTTGTCTGGTCGAGACGCACACTTCTGTGTCGTCAGCATCTTTGGAGGCGTATCGATCTTTTCATTTCAAGACAATGAACAGTTTAGCATGTTAGGAAGGACGTCTGTGTCACGCCAGAGTTGGCATGCCGCCTCTTGAAAGTTATTTCAGAGTGTGATTTCTGAAATAATTCGCTGTGGCTCGTAAGATCGAATTGAACTTTTCATGACTTTTTTCGCTGTGCATTCTTGCGCGTGCTTTGACGTTGGCTTGTTACCGCGGCGACGCTCGGAGCCCCCCACTCCAAAGTAAAGGAAAATTCCTACACATATGTGCTCTTGATCTCGAAATAGACATAGAACAATGAAGTGCCGACGCCGTGGAACCAATAACTCGAGGTATTGGGGTGAAATGTACATGACATTAATAACGACATGAGTTTTTTTTTTTTTCCTTGTACAAAAGCTAAGCTTGTTGGCTAGATTCCCATAAGTTAATGAGCTTTGACTATTGCCAACCGGCTAATGGCCACCTACACATACAATCCTTTGCAATTAAATAAAGAAGGATTATGTTTGTGGAAAAGCATTGACACATTTTCCTTGTTTTTTTAATTACTCCTAGTGATACTTCTACTATGGCAGTTAACCGTTTATTGTCTTCTCCCCACACAGTCTTCAGTGGCAATCTTTTTTTCCCTTGGAAGATTAATAGTCGATTGACTAACCAAACATTTTTCTTTTTGGTTATGACGCATGGCATCTATTAGTTTACATCAATGGAATATGTGTGTGTCATTTTTCACATATTCTAGATCTATAGCCATTATAGTCGGTCTCACCTCTGATAATTAGTATTTGTTCAATAATAAAAAATAAAAATCAGTCTATCAGTCTAAAAAATAAAAATCAGTCTATCGTTTGTTAACGTTGGTTTTTTTTCCTTAAGCAGGTGAATAGAGAATTGTACCTCTAACACTGAAAATCAAATACATTTCAAAGAAAGTCGGTGGGATTTCATAAAAAACGGACTGATAATTCAAAATCTAAGGGTGCTGTCTTGGCTTTGCATTTTGTAAACCTAGCTCTGTCCTTGTGAGAGTGCTGTTTGCATAATTTTTGAATGTATTCCCATCCCCCAGAGCTCAAACTCTGATGTAATGCATAGCATTAGCTTGAAATGGTATGTGTTTCCCAGCTAAACACATGTCTTTTAACCATTAGGCTCTATTTATGGTCCACTGCAAGTTGTTTCATCTGTAGCACAAATGTGATTGATGCACACATTATGCTTTACCAGCATAGATGCCCCTCCCCCCCTTTTTAGTTAAATTAGTTGATTAATAATAGAAAAGTAACTTTCAATGGGCTGAAGGCAGTAGCGTGCAAGAACGTAGCACTGCTGTATATGTGGTGAATCAATTCCACAATTTGTGGCAATTAATTTTGAACCAGCAGCACCCTCATTCACACAGGGGTGATCAGAGCACTGAGTACATAAGCGTGAGAAAAGAAAGCTAACTCACTCAGCAAAGGGGAGACAACGTTGATGCTATCCTCCTCCAACCCAGGACCCGCCCAGGTGGGGGGTCATCAATTGATTGATTGGTGCTTTCTGTCTTTCTCTCACGCTCCCTTCAAAAGGGCTGTCCTTCTCCTGTGGCAAGACCTGCTACCTTCATGATGCGCTTTCCTCTCCGAAGACCCCTAAGTGCATGTTTGTCGGTTGGTGAGTGAGTGAGTGAGTGAGTGAGTGAGTGAGTGAGTGAGTGAGTGAGTGAGTGAGTGAGTGTGTGTGTGTGTGTGTGTGTGTGTGTGTGTGTGTGTGTGTGTGTGTGTGTGTGTGTGTGTGTGTGTGTGTGTGTGTGTGTGTGTGTGTGTGTGATTGTGTGTGTGTTTGTGTGCATTGCTAGATTGCTACTATTTTCTGTTATTTTTGTGGTAAAAAATAGACACACTCTAAATTATAAAATTAACTAGACTGTATGGACTCTTCGTCATAATAGACCTCTTAGTTGTTATTTAGAAAATAATAATGACTACTCAGCAGCTGAAATGAACATTGAAAAAGCTTTTTATTCACACACACACACACACACACACACACACACACACACACACACACACACACACACACACACACACACACACACACACACACACACACACACACACACACACACACACACACACGCACGCACGCAGGCACACTCATACACGCACGCACACGCACGCAAACACAAGCTCTTTCTTTTGGCTTAGGGCAATGAAACCATTATGATCCTCCTTATAAGGTCACTGTGCATGGAAGCAGTGGATTCTGGGAGCTGTCACTTCTGCCCAACTCTGATTGGGTGTTTACATTCAGCCAATGACTTTGAATGTATCCATCCAGCCAATACGCCAGGGAAGAGCTTGATCAGCATTAAATGTACCAACCTTATTTGGCCAAAAATATGCTTATTGAATTTGAGTTAGGCAAGTCAAATTTAATTTAAGTTATTTCAAGACCCTCACTTTATTACGAAGGTCAACAATTTGTGGAATAATTACATTAAACGACAGCTGTCAGACCGTACGGATAAAATCTAGATTATCACAATATAGTCTAGAAATAATGTTTTTATCTGTGTGCGGTTTAAATAACACAACTTATTACACACAAAATTGGCAAGTGAAATTGAAAAGTTACCATTTTTAAAAAAAGAATATCCTGGAGGCTAAATCATCCCGTATCTGGCTAACTGACACTATTTTTCCACAAAATGTATGAGTATATTATTCCATATTCACACCTTACTGCAACCGCTTTGCTTATAGTATCCCTCACTCTAAATCAATCGGTGAGTATCAACTGGAAAATGCGATTTTTAATTGCATCACGCTATCTTGTCACTGTATTACCCCACTTATTACACAATGATTACCAAGCACCAAATTAAAATTACGATATTAATTAAAGTTAATCACTTTGTTATCGGCATGTCTCTGAAAATGAAAAGTGCGGCCGACATTTTCTAACTAGACGAAGGTTACCATTGGACTCAAACTGACAATGAACCTCATGTTGAATGAAACCCCAAATAGCCCATTGCTCGCCATGCACGTGCGGAGCACAATGCCGTTGCATCCTCTAATGGTGTTTTATTTGAGGATTTCCTTATATGAGAGTTTTTTTACATGCACAGCAGCTCTCTGAACTTTAGAGCCTGTGGGCTTTAGTGGTTGACCCTACTCTACCACTCACTCAAAGTTATCTGAAGGCGAAGGATTTTCCTTTCTGCTAAGCAGGGGCTTGGCATCTGGGGAAACCTAAATAACAACAGAGTTTCAGAAGAAAGAAAATCTAGGGTTTTCTCTTTGCACCAAAACAATATAACTTTCTTGAAGCATTTTTGTAAATATTAGAGCTGTCAGTTAAACGCGTTATTAACGGCGTTAACGCAAACCAAATTTAACGGCGTTAAATTTTTTATCGCGCGATTAACGCAATTATTTTATAAAAAAAAAAAAAAAAAAAGAAGCAGTAGCCTGACTGCTATGTTCAAATGACATTTGTTCAAAGCAGTCGTTTAATTGCACTATAGGCTCTTTTTTTGTATCGTCCTGTTTTGATCAGTGTATATGCCAATGTTGTTATCAATAAAAAATCATTTGCACAAGGCAAGCCGATGCACTTCACCATGTTGATAAGAGAATTAAAATGAGAAGAATTATGGGACAAAAAAATCAAGGGATATTAAGCATAGAAAAATAATTTGCGATTAATCGCGATTAATTAGAGTTAACGATGACATTAATGCGATTAATCACGACTAAATATTTTAATCGCTTGACAGCTCTAGTAAATATACATAGGAGATTTGTTGGATTGTATTGATGCGGTGCCGGTAATTTTCAATTTGCATCCGTTCTAGGCCTAAGGTAACGTAACCTGTGGATTAGGTTAGTTAAAAGGATAAAAATACTCCTTTAATTAAAGGAGTACTTTAATATTATTTAATATTCTCCTCACACAAATACACAGCTCGAGGTTGCAGAGTCACTGAGCGTCAGGTAGGAGAGATTTGTTGTTTTAGCCTCAATGAAGGGGTCAAATCCAAGTGGGAGTGAGGGACTGGTGAAGACATTCAATGGTGATACATCAATATCACCTTCACCAGTGCTGAATGGGTCCTTTGGAGAAGATATATCCAAGTTAAATGAAAAACTATCGAAGGAATAAAGTCTGTCAAGTCGGGTCAGTATGGATGCGGCACATCCCTGTCATTTTGGTAGATTGTCAATGGGTATTTCGAGCACTTAATAGCTTCATAAACCCCATATGTCGGTTGGAAAAGTGTGCACAAAGTTATGTCTATATATTGGTTCCCAAGGGTGACGCAAATCTTTGGACAGAATTGCTGTTTTACTTTAATTCGCATTTGACAATTTAATTGTTTTTTTAATTGTCAACCACATCATCGGCAAGTGGGCCTAGCTGGCGTGGCAGAAATCATTGATAAGTTACATAATATGTACATTTTCCATTCCAATTTACATCCAAAAAGTGTGGACCTTTCTTTGGAGTTAAGTCAGTCAATGCCACAATTGGTCGACAGTAGTGTTCTATTGTGGTTGAACCACTGTAGAATAACTACAGTGAAGAAAATGATTTCCCCCAGATTTTAAGCAGGGAAAACGTGATACAGGTTGTTGTTTGTCGCTAGAGA
>NC_044055.1:6488827-6553827 GCF_902167405.1 Gadus morhua | reverse complement strand
AGCTCCTCCCGGGGCGTCTCCGTGTCTAAATACCTCTGGCGTCTACGGTGGCTGACAAGGCTCATTATACCGTCGGAGGAGCGGGGGAACTCAGGATGCGGGACGTGATGGGGTGTGAGAATACCAAATTGAAATGCGAATCGCATCTTTCTCATTCGCCTTTCCGGAGCCATTTAAGCGGGAACGACATCTCTACACACATGAGTGTCGTAAAGCCGCACTTCACGTCACGCAAGATAAATGTGTCTTGTCGTAGACCCCCCCCACCCCCTCCCCCCCTATTCAAGCTTGCGAGTCCACAACACGCCATGCATTTGATTGTGTTCGTAGTCGAGGTAAAGCGCTCCACTGGCCCACACTAGAGAGGCACGTTTTACTGTTGCCTGAAGAAAGAGAAAAATGGATTCAAAAACACCAACAAGGATGTTTTTTATTGCACTGTGAGCAGCAACACACACCCATCCTGACCTAGCTGGTGTTGTTATTTTTTAGCCCGTTGTGTGGTTAATTGAATTCTCACCCAATAATTGTTTGAATAACGTCTTCAGGAAGAGAGAATGAGCTTTGAGTTTTATGCTCGACTTCTGTTCTTTTCTCAGTGGGAAGCTTTCATCGTACAACCGCTCTCGTTCACACCTTCCTGAAGATATCCGAGGTTCTCCCTATCTCCGTGACACACCATTTAGTATTTTCTCATCCCTCTAGATCTCCACCTGACACTGATACCGTGAGAATCAGATGTTTTGGCCCTCCATTGCAGCATGGAGGCCTGAATTATTTAGCTCTGACTATCTTCATCCTTCTTTAAGCTCAAGGCTAACATATAGCAACTGGTGCTACTAGTTATTAGATGCAAAATATCTGCGTTTTAAAATCAAATAAATGAATTTCATCAAGAGGCTAACCACAGCCTATTTTAGAGTTTACGTAATAGCATGAAATGGTCAATCCATTAGATATCACAATATTAGTTTTCTTTACGCAACTGTGAAACCCAACTTCAACGTGGCTTGATTAGCAATTTGAGCGCCATTAGTATGTCCTCACGTAGCTCCACCAATTAGGAAATGGTTTCTTGTCATTATCTAGTCTGATCCTTAGTGGATCAATGGTTAAAGCCTCAGTGATGTGACTGTGCTTAATCAATAATGGAAGCTTTACCAATCTAAGCCGTCTGGGATCAATAATTGGTAGCAGAGACAGAGATTAAGGTCCTGAGATTGATGATTGATGTTATATAATTTAGGATTCAGGAAATCATTATTAAAGTAGAAAAGACATGGCAATTTTGAGAATTCAATTACACTTCTGTCCACCACTACTTGAATTATTTCTTTCCAGTTAGTATTGACAGATATTGAGGTGCCAGGGTATTTTAGGCTTTTGACAGCTCAATAAAATGCTCAACTTGCCCTAGGGCATATCAGAAAATACGGTTCCACTCCTTCCTGTCAGTGCAATTTCTTATTTCAGTTTTTCATTCTCTAATGTGACAGCGAACTCAATTTCTGGCGGATAGATATTAGATAGTGCTGTGTACCGGGATTTTAATGAGAAAGTTAGTGAAACAGAAGACAATCAGAGTGGAGAATGATTCGTATGCCAAGAGGGATTCGGTATGCTCAGTCGGCGTGCAGCATTTCAAAGTCCATACGGCGGAAAGGTATGTTTGATGGGGAACATTACAATGATGGTAGTTCTCCCAACCGGGTGTGTGTCATGGAGGGGCAAGGAAAGTTGAACACAAAACACCACGGTGAGGAAAATAAATCTGTATATTGTCTTCTTTGACAACTTTTGACTTTTAAGTTTCCAACACAATTGTCATCAAGATCTTTTGCAGGACTCCTTATATGCAAACGGTAATAAACTGATGAATACACATGCAGTGTCTCGGCTCAGAGTGCCAGTGTCCCCTTTATACACGATTATTACTGCACGACAGCCATGGAAAGCCAGTGATGCTGCTTATGTTCCCGATTTGTTTATTTAGCAAACACAAATGAACACAAAATATTAATGATAACATTACAATGGCAATACAATGGGATACATTTGATATACACAGCAAGACAAAGAAAAACGAGGAATGCTTTATTCACTGAATAGTGTTGATTATATATTTGTTGTTTTAAATCGTTCTATTTCGAGTATAAAACGCAGTGGTGGTAGGCGTACGACAAAAATATTCTATGCTATGCCTGTCAAGAAAAAAATGTGAATCTAATTCAACCAAACTGTTGTACTAATGCCATTATAGATGTTCTAGGTACGATTTAAGAGCTCTAATTTTAGTGAATAAGTGGGAGAAATGCACTGTGAGAATATCGGTCTCGAGTCGACTGCACCTGCCTCTGTAGAATGAGCCTGACACTGACTGCTCCAGTCTCATTTCTGACCAATCAATTCCAAGATTTGTTAGGGGAATCCATCTGGCCTGTCAATCAAAGGTGCGGGAATGCAACATGATGGAGAAACGTAGGGAGGGAGGGGTGAGAGATAAAGGTGCACATTTTCGGTTGTTGATCTTGCTATATTCTGCTGTATTCGGCTTGTTTCTGCTCTCACTCTTAACAACTTTTAAACCGACCACAGCAAATCAGCTTCAAGTAACAAAATCCCCTGAATATATGGATGGCCCTAGTTGGAATCCAACCCCTAACTCTAGCTGTGTTGAAGCAATACCCTAGAAGCTGAGCGAGACAGGATCAGCGTCATTCCATACTACAGTTGATTCCCGTTGAGCAACAGCCCTTCCCTCTGTCATGGAATGGTGATTGAGTTGACGGGAGACATCCAGGGACATGCCACTCCCCTCAACCATATCTACAGGACACCATGCTGGGCTCTGACTGACAGCTCGTCATGCCTCCGGGCCTTAGTCTTGTGTTGCCCTTAACCCCCTTTTTAGAGGGTGACTTTAGTTGAGTTATGTTGGCTTCATTGATTATGAAACATATAGGAGGTAATAAATACCCTGTCATTTCTGCTCCACTCGGAACGTTAACACAAAAAAACGGATGGAAAGACAATACAGGGAATGAAGACAATAAACAAATGATTTATATGAAGGGGGGCCTATTTCAATGTTTTTTCTCAGGTAATTCCTTAGTGTGAGGGAGGAATAAGTAGAGGAAAGCGAAGAGGGAAAGAGGAGAAAACGGGAGAGACAGAGAGAATGAATAACAAAAGCATCACTGAAACCGAGGCACTTGACAGTGTTTAAATTGCAAAGAGTGCTACTCAGGCATCACCGAAGAACAGCTTTTTCCATGAATTTAAAATGCCTCGCACTCTTGATGCCATTGAATCATAACAGTAGCCCCAGAACACTCTGACCAGCGTAGGAATACATTATTATGCCGTTCTAGTCTCATACTTATCAAACAAAGTCTCAAGCTGGTTAATTAAAATGCTTTTCAGAGAGATTAGTTTGACAGATGGAAAGTCGTGTTTAAAGAAACATTCACATGAATCGTTGACATGTTGCAAGGTGCTTTACTTTACTTACAGCCGTGGTGAATATATGATTTCAACAGAAACAGCACATTGTTGCAAAGGGGGTCGTAGCCAAGGCATTGTCCATGGACAGGAGTCTATGCTGCGGTCAGACAGTCTTTTTTGCCCTAGGAAGGATCCAAAATGACCCCTGACGTTGGTTTATGTGTCTGTAAGAATTATCTTAATGCTGAGGAAAGGTGTTTGAATGCTGTTCTTTTCTTGTCAACGTCTCCCTTTGTATGGGGTACACTTTCCAAAGGAAATTAGATCATGCCGTCCAATAATTCCTTGCGGCAGGAGACTTTTAAGCAACGCAACATTCAGGCTTTCAAGAAAACAGGCGAACGACATGACTTTCATGAATACATTAATTATTTTCAAGCAATCATACTGATTGGATCATGTCGATATATATGTGTTGACGGGAGGGCCATATCTCTATTTGACAACCGTCTTTGGCTGATGGACTACATTCCCTTTTTTATTTGAATTCCAACCCTGGTCATCTAATTTTCAAAGGGTTTTCCAAGTTGACATAGTCTGCATGAAACCACACAATAGGAACTCACAGGGCTTTGTATCTAATGCTGTGTACTCACTACAGGATAATTAGCCCGATGTTGTGCCCGTTGTACCCCTTCCGCCAAATCCCAGATTTGTTGATGGCACTGATTATTTTTGCCAGATTATCCTGCGGTGTGGGGTGGGCTATGTTAGGATTGTTTTTTGTTTTTTGTGGGGGGGATCCCTGGTGACAGCCGATTTTGATCACGAGAGATTGCCGAGGTGTCCGACTTAACAAATCGGGACTTTTTGGTTGTTGCAATGGAGTCGGTTAGTGTGATGTGTGCTGTGTTGGCATTAGATGAGTGTCTTTCCAAGGCAGAGTTCATTAACTAACCGAAATTGTTTATTAAGTGTATTAAATTGACTCTTTGACATTTCCCGACAATATATTATGCAGGTGTCTAGTGGATACATCCCTCTCTGATAAGTTGTTGTTATTTTACACTTTAAGATCCTGTGTGTGGATCTGGTATCTCCTCCCACTCATCCCAGCAGTGGTGACTCTAGCGTCGCTTCTAACATTGACAGACAATTTGTGCGCCATGTCTAAATGTCCCTATACTAGAGATTCAAATGAACCTGACCAGATAATGGAACAACAGAAACCTATCAGCAATCCCATGATAGCTGTCTACTACGTGTTGTGATCATCCACAAAGAACACACACTAATTGCTAATTTACATTAGCGACCCAAGACCTGCCTAAATCGATGATGTAGAAATGACTAAACAAATGTCCAAACAAAACATGCAAAGCAATACATGAATAAATAGCTTCTTGTAATAAATACAGCCAATAATGAGCCTGGAACTTTAATCTTCCTAAAACCACATCTCTGATCTTGTTTGCCCTTCAAATTAGCCTCAGCAGCAGCGTTTCATAGCTGCTTTATTGATGCTAACATTGTCTGTGATTGTGATTTCAGATGTGTGATTACAGCCAACTGTTTTTACCAATGCGCTCGACAAATAGAGCGCCAATGGCTAGAAACCCAACATGACTTCAATGTTATGAGTTAAATAAATGACTATAATTTGCTTCAATTCAAAGTTGCCCCACAATCCAACTTTTAGCTCTATGTGTTAGTCCTATCTCAATTTGTTTTTTGTTTTTTTTACCAAATTGACTGGCACTGAAATGGGAAATGGCTTCTGCTAAGAGATGTCCATCGTTACAGGGCATAATATAAGAGCAGAAGGCATTCATCTGCCGCATGTCTCCCTTTAGTTCTTCCCCAGCTAGCTTTGGGTCAACCAAAAAGCATAGGAAGATACATCACCTTCTTTACTCTCTCTTTTTTGGAAACTTTCCAATGTCCATTAATTGAATCCCACCTTTTATCTTCCCTCTGCTGGGGTCTTTTAACTTGTTTTCTTCCTCTCTATTTCAGTTTTCTCTCTATATCTTTACAGATATATATTTCATACATTTTTAGCCCGGCTTGCTCTTTCAGTCTCACAAGCACCGGTATGTCTCTCGGTGTCGATGATTAATTCAGAGCGCAGATGTTTTGATGAAGTGCATGAGGAGAACAACTTGTGACTATTTATGTAGCTTACGTAACAGAAGCGACTGCATGCATACACACAGGCAGAAATATAGAATAAACAGATCTAGGCAAATTTGATAACATAAATTCATAGGTTCAGCAAGCCAGTAAAACAATATTTGATCATAACTTTGATCATAACTTAACATAACTAAGAAATACATAAATACATCCAAAGATTACCTTTGGCATTGAGGTTATGTTTTCTGTGAGCAGGATTTCTCAAAGGGTTGAGCACAGATGTCAACCAAATTTGGTGGGTAGGTTGGTTATTGGCCAAATAAGAATTTATTAACTTTCTTGCAAATCAGCCAAAATGGGGTCATGGTAGTGGCATTTGTCGGTGAGCGGGATATCTCAGAAAGTTGAGCACGGATTTAGACCAAATTTGGTGGATATGTTGGTTATTGGCCAAGTAAGAGGGGCATAAGCTCGGATCGATTTTTATAACACCATCAAAAGTGTATCCTGCCTATTTTGCCAAGGGGTTCATGGGGTTTTTTAATCTAAAAACCGGGCTTTCTTGGGTATCATTGGGCTGAGGTATTGGCTCCCTCCAAGCTAGCCCCAATCTATCAAGCTTTTTCCTTGGCAGAGGTCTGTGCTCTACTGAGAACATTTTCTAGTTCAATCTGTGACTTTTAGGTTTTGAGGCCAAATAACAGACATTTTAAGGACAATCATGCTATGCAACAAATATTAGTTTAAATTACCTTAAAACACTAAAGCCTGAGTATGTTCAGATTTATTCATTTTGAAATGGAATCGAATTAAGTCTCATAGCATTCATTTCATGTGATATCTCTTTTATAACCAATTTCACTGACATCGATTTACCGAGGTGATAATGGACGAACACCCACTGCGCTACAGATGTCGTTCATTTTAATTCAAAAATAATTCTTTACAAAAGGAATCAAATCTCAACCATTCTATCCTTTATTTGTGTGGAGGCCATTTTTTGTTCATTTTGGCAGATCAAAAACAAAGAAGGTATTTTTGCTTTAGGCACACACCCCCACACAGCCAGTCATCATTGGCATCACGGAGTGTTGTTCGCTTTCATTCCAAATCCATTTGTTGGTTTCCACCGATGCTTTAGAGGAGCCATGGGAGCGCGAAGACGACCGGTGGAAGCCCAGGGTTGCAGGTGCGGCCAATGAGCATTGCCCAATGATCCAGAAAGACAAGGCAATTGGCCAGAATGATGAGAGTAATGAGAAAAGGCTTGTGTTGTAGTACCAGAGAGAAATTTAGAAGAGTGAGAGAGAGAGAGAGAGAGAGAGAGAGAGAGAGAGAGAGAGAGAGAGAGAGAGAGAGAGAGAGAGAGAGAGAGAGAGAGAGAGAGAGAGAGAGAGAGAGAGAGAGAGAGAGAATAAAAACTCTTTGTTGCAAAGAATAACAAAAGCGTGGAAGTGAGACGGGAGAGTGGTGGGAGTGTGAGGGGGAGTGATAAACCACATGGGAGGGGGCTGCCAAGGCTGTTGTGTTCCCGTTGAGGTGGCTGCCCATTAGCCTGTGCAAATGGAGGTTGTGGCTCCCCTTCAATGAGAATATTAAAGGTAGAATAACAGAGCCACTGGAAGACAGACAGACAGACAGACAGACTGACTGACTGACTGACTGACTGACTGACTGACTGACTGACTGAGTGCAGGAGAGAGAGAAAATTACGTTTAATCTGCTGAAGAAGCCTTCCGCTGGTGCAGGTAATAGGTATATGCACATAGAATGATTCCCTTGTTTGCTGTGATGTGACTGAGAACGTTTGGCTGAGTTACATAAACAAAAACTGAACAAAGGGTCATAATATGATGAGAAGAAGAAGATCACCATAAAGTCCTAATAAGATGAAGAGGATGACTGTGGAGTGTGGCGGGACAAAGAGGTGACATCACCAGGCTGCCGCACCGATTGATCGCCCCTCCTGCCCGGGTAGCCCGTCAGACATCAGGCGTGGAGGAGAGATGCATCCTGGGCCTGCATTGAGAGATGTGTGCCCTGGGTTGTCCTCTAGCGTTTAGACGGAAGACAAAGGCTTACACAACTACTGAGCTATTGTAAAAGGTAGAGATGGACATGCGTATGCACGGATGCACACACATACTGTCCGCGTCAAATCAGATGCAGGTACAGAGACACGCACACACACGCACACATATGCACACACACCCACTTAAAACATGTCTGTGTCTGAACAGACTTCCTGATAGAGTACTATGGTAATGTGTGTGATAATAAGGCATGGCAGATGGCTAGGTAAGGTAAGGACTCCTCTGCTGTCCCTGTTAACCGATGCTGCAGCACCCAGCTGATTTGAAGTGTTTTGCCTCAACATTTCATTTATCTCTTCCCACCTATCCATCAATGGGATGTGATGTTTCTTCTTCTTCTTCTTCTTCTTCTTCTTCTTCTTCTTCTTCTTCTTCTTCTTCTTCTTCTTCTTCTTCTTCTTCTTCTTCTTCTTCTTCTTCTTCTTCTGTGTTAATAATGATAATAATCATCGTTATAATCATATTTAATTTCGGGAATGAGTGCTATAATTCAATAAAATGTTCTGCTGCGTGTCATCCCCTCTTTCACGTGAACTTTAACACACTCCCACACATACAACCACAGAGTTTGTTACGAGGCCATTCAGATTGCATCTGTTTTCACTCATGCACTTCCAATCGCTGGCTGTGTGGAGAGCCCCCATGCTGTCAGATCCTATTACAATCCAAGCGGGTGGACCACTGTTAAAATGAAAGGGATGCAAACAGTGACAAAAATGATACATGTGTGCTTGTGAGCATGTGAATAGCTTTCCTTTTTTTCTTCTGTGCGCACGTGTGATGGAGTTAATTAACCCTTCGTGTTTCTGCCAAGCCACCTGGCCGCCAGTGAGCCATCAGTACATCAGTGGTGTTTTTCTTTGGCCTGTACCGACGTGCTGCGTTGAGCCAGGGGGCCTGTTCATACGTGTGTGTGTGTGTGTGTGTGTGTGTGTGTGTGTGTGTGTGTGTGTGTGTGTGTGTGTGTGTGTGTGTGTGTGTGTGTGTGTGTTATATGTGTGTGTATGAGTATATCTGAAATCCTACCCTGCATCACATAAAACAGTAGATTAAGCTAGTAGTCCTGGAGCGTCTGTGTAGCCCTTAGAGACTGTGAATGTTATGAAGGGCAACTGACTTAAAAAAAAAAATGGACATGATGCCATGTCTCTGTACTGAAGCTATGGATGCATAGACTGTTTGCTCTCAGAGCAAAATCCTTTGCTGTAGTCCCCTGCTGTTAAACGGTGAAAGAGCTCATTAGTTTCGGGTCAATATTGACTTCTACAAAGCGTTTTATGCATCAATCCATGGTTAAGAGTGGACACACACTGACCTTCACTTCCGTTTTTGATTCAATCCCAATTCAATAGGGCAACTGTCCAAAAAGAAGAGAACAAAATGGTAAAACGCTTGCAGGCTTGGGTCGAAACCGTGACCTGACGACTGAAGAACAAAACCTCATGTAACTTTGACTGCCTTTCAAACTTATCCTGTGACTTTGGAAACTATATATATATATATATATATATATATATATATATATATACATAGAGTATAAGAGTATAGAGCAGCGATAAGCTAAAGTCTTATGCAATAAGCAACTACAAACACATTACGTTGGCCAATGTCCTTTGGCTGCGTTTACCCAGAGGACAACACACCATATTATATTTTCATCTCTCTGAAAAACATCAAAGCAGTGAACGGCATTCCTTCCCATGTTTCCATCTCCTAAACGCACATCGAGGACTAATGAAGTTGATCCTTCCAAACCCAGAGACATCCAACTGTAGACACTTCTCTGCCAGCCGGCGATAGATTACCATGGGGGGGGGGGGGGGGGGGGTTTCTGTGGCCAAAGATGATGAAGAGGGCAATTCCATCTTTTTATGCACGCCGGGGAAAGTGAGCAAAGGAAGCGTCGCGAGGCCATTTGTCAGCCGACCATCATCACGTCCTTTGAGAACAGAGGCCTGTTATCACCGACTCCTGAGAACGCGAGTGGAAGGGGGAACGCGCCCGGGGCTAATGGCCTCGGAGAAGACCTGTTCCGGTCGGCTTCGTCCGAGCCCGTCCTCTTCCTCATCTGTATGCGTCATCGCCGGTACACCTCTTGGCAAATCTGCGAAAGGTTTTTAACGGCACGTGGCGCGTAAGACCAGAGCCTAACCGCGCACGAGTGGGGTCCCCGGGGGTAGAAAGAGTTAGCGTTTTCAGCGTTGGAGCCAAAAGAGAGGAAGAGGGAGAGGTTGGCGCGGCGACTGGGAGTTTATGGTTACGTTATGTTCCGACAAGGCCAAAGCAATTCGTAAAATAAAAATCAAGAGCGGCCAACATAGTGTACATAAGCAGTACAGGATGCAATATGAACTTAACCTTCACTGACTTTCTATTTTTTATTACTCCACCGTTGGGATCACACGCACGACAACACACACACACACACACAAACAGGGGCACACATGCATAAACACAACTACGAGTAGACTGCACAACACCACACACGACAGCAGTGCCACCCAGGTGTACATACAACCATGAGCGTCTCTATCAACATTCACAGCATGAACCTGGGGAAGGAGTCAACACCTAGATCAATACGAAGCATACGATCTGGATCAAGGAACTCCACAACACACACCTGACTGATAAAAAATAAATAGAGAGAGTGTCGGGGGCTCCCCGTTTCTGTGCAAATATAAGAGTCAAATATAAGTCTGGACTCCGCCTCGCTTGCTACCTAACCTGATGAAGATACCTGCCTGTGTGGTGATAAGAGCTGTTCCAGCTGGCTCACACACACACACACACACACACACACACACACACACACACACACACACACACACACACACACACACACACACACACACACACACACACACAACACACACACACACACACACACACACACACACACACACACACACACACACACACACAGTGAGGCCCTGAGAGGCCCTGGCTGAGAGTGCTTGCCTGCCTACCTTCCCTTACATGCGATGCAGGATGTTGATACAAGATTGCCGAACACGGCTACCGCGGGCGTCCACTGTGAGCTGCACGGTTTGACCAGCTGCCAACAGAGTCCTGCCCACACATACAGTGGTAGGAACATGCAGTCTGTATCAAGGGTAGAAAACACATTTGCGTTGCCAGGCACATTCCGGCACACGCATATAAAACACACAAACGCACGTGAAAACGCAAAGACATACACAGACACCATGCGCACACACATACGGATGCGCACACACGCACCAGAATAAATCTCAGCCTTGAACGCACATACACGTACAGACAATGTTTATATTGGTGTCCCAAAGGCCGAGCTATCCACCTGCATCTCTTCTCAGCAAATTGCTTGAGTTTTTTTTCAGGCAAAGTCAGCTCTTTAAATTCCTATTATTACATGACATTATAATGCACACTATTCTTAGGTCCGTGGCGCTTGGATCTCCTCTGCAATTTAGAATCTAGTTTGCCAAGTCCAATCCAGTTAAGATAACGTTGTACCAGTGCTTCCCTGTATGTGTCTTCCACCATGCTGTGAAAACGTACGCATAGTTGAATCCTTTTGTCTTCACACCGCTCACTCGACAGACAGGCTCCTTTAGATCCTGCAATCGGGTAGAGGGCCTCTTCAAATGAGCCCTCATCACTGTTGCCATCTCCCCCTTAGACACCACATCTTCCTCAATTAGAATTCCACCCCTCCTCTGCCTCCTCTTCAGCAGATCCACTCAGCGCCATCGAGGGACCGGGCGCCTCATGAATTAAAGTGACAAATCTAACCGTTGAACCCCTTTTTAAAGTAGGGGGGGGGACAGCACGAGAATCAGGGACAGCGCCATCGTATTCTCGTTCTTCTTTTGTTCGCGTGCGCGGGGATAGAATAGGGTGTGGAGGGGAGTTCTGAGCGATGCATTTTTCTTTCTAGTGACATCGGAGCCAGTGAGACATAATGAGAAAACGCACCAGCCTAGCATGGAGCAGGGGTTCACTTCTGCAGGCCAGGATAGTGTGTGTGTGTGTGTGTGTGTTGTATGTGTGTGTGTGTGTGTGTGTGTGTGTGTGTGTGTGGTGTGTGTGTGTGTGTGTGTGTGTGTGTGTGTGTGTGTGTGTGTGTGTGTGTGTGTGTGTGTGTGTGTGTATGTGAGCGAGTGAGCAACAGAGAGAGAGAGAGTGAGAGAAAATAAGGGAACAAAGATAACCTAGATATGCATAATTTGTAACACAAACTTCATTAATAAACCAAATATGATCCCCTGTTTTCAGAGCAGCATGCATTGTATCCCGATGAAAAGAAACAATTCATTCTAATTAAATCAACCTCCTTTTACTCCAATCATCATAAACCGTAGGCGATCCCTTTTCCCAGTTGTATTTCACACAAACAAACAAACAAACAAACGGTATAAAGATATCATTAACATCACAGTCGTCTGTCTGACGGGCTGTCGCTTTAGCGTGATTCGTATGCTTTGTGCGCGAGCGGTACGCATCCTTTGTTTTAAAACAACCGCGATCCGGTGACAGGTCATACGGTATCCGTATCACACACGGGACGTGTAGTCAGTGTCTCCGCTCTGAAAAGAGAGAGAGGATTACTGTACAGCGACGTCTCTAAACCCCGCTCCCTGCTCCAGATCCACCCGTCAAACCCTTCACCCTTCACACGGTGCGTCGTGTTGTGGCTGCTGTTGTTGTTATCCCTCGCTCACGCCGGAGAGATCAAATGTTTGGTGTAGAGCTGAAGAAAATGTGTTCAAAGGTTCTTCCATGTTCTCCCGCTAATCCATGGCAGAGGGATCCCTTCCAGGGATTAGGGCCTTTCTTTATTTATCGTTTTAAATCCTCCCATCAAAGGCGTTTATTTATTTATGAGTGGCGAGATTTGAGCTAATGCTAATGTTTGCACAGACACGCACACACACACACACACACACACACACACACACACACACACACACACACACACACACACACACACACACACACACACACACACACACACACACACACATATACGCACACACACACACACACACACGCACGCCCCCCCCCGCACGCACGCACACACACACACACACACACACACACACACACACACACACACACACACACACACACACACACACACACACACACACACACACACACACACACTCGAATTTGAATGTATAACTTCTGGGGCCGGTGTAGCTGCCCTTGGTAAGGCCAAGGCCGTCAACACTGCCAGGGGTTCAACTCCCACCAAGGCCGTTCACGAATGTACACACAGAGAATGTACTTAAGTTTATCAATCTGTTTACTTGTCAGGAACAATGCAGGAATCTTTATTACAAGGTTGATCTTGGCAAAGATGGGCTGCATGTAAGGTTTCTACCCAAGCTTATTCGCACCCGCTGCTTGCTACATAGAAACTGAAACGCCTTAACCAAGCATTATAATCACTGTGAAGTAGATCAATATCATCAAATGCAGTTATGACATGACATGGATGTTAATGGTGAGTTTGTGATCTGTGTTTGCAGTGCTGTGATATATCTACACTGCATCACATGGGTAGGTTTGTTTTTATTCTCTCTCGGCTGTCTCCCATAACATCGTCCTTCTCTGTGCTTTGTGTTACCCTCCTTTAGTGTGCGTTGTTCCCTGGCCGGTGAAGGACGGGAGGAGAGCTTTGTGGAGGACTGTGTCGCCAGCATGCTTCTTTTACAGAAACCTTCCAGAACAATGAAGCCTGCAGCAGCCTGGATGCTGACCCTGGCTCTGTCTCTGGCCTTACAGGTAACTCACAGCACACACGGGACAAAGCAGCACTCCACCAATGGAGTACCACAGCGCTCAAATTCGTTTCGAAAATGGAAACACTGTTTGGTTAACCCTTCCGATATTCAATGTGGTTTTGTACATGCACTCCATGAAGGCCGGCACAAATGCACGGACACGCATGTGCGCACACACACACACACACACACACACACACACACACACACACACACACACACACACACACACACACACACACACACACACACACACACACACACACACACACACACTGGCACACGCACACAGAAACACATATTCATACACATGCTTGCACGCACATACAAACACATGCACACATAAACACAAACAAACACATAAACACAGACACACACACACTGGGACACTGTTTTGAAAACCTTCAGTTTAGTGTTATTATTTTTTTCAAACCAGAATGTTTGTCAAGAAATTTCAATCCACTTTTGCATATCTTACCCTTAATGAGAATGCAACAGTAAACAAGTATGCTAATGAGACATGCCTCCGGTCTCTCCTTCTCCCAGACCAACACCAGAGATTTTCTTAAGGTTGCGCTGATGTCACCCAACATTCACCGCTGTTGTGTCCAACTATTGCTTTCTAACAGCATCGTTTTCAGGGGAATTGGCATTTATTGACCTGATAGAGTCAATATGTTTAAAAGGAGAACCCTCGTACACTTGGATTTCAAGTGTTTTTTTTTTCACTCTCCCTTACCCATGGCCATCATCTCATGCCTCCTTCCTTTTTGACCTCCCCCGATCCCCAGGTATTAAATAATGCTGACATTACATCTCAGCTCACGGTCACATCGCCGTTTTTAAAGGATATTTCAGCACTTAATAATTTCTATGTCGTTTCTATCAGTATAATAATAATTTAAAATATTCATGAATTAATTCAGAGCACCGCAGATACCAAAAATATAAATTGGTTTTCATCTGAAATTGTATGCGTTCGGCCTGCCAAAACAATGCGTTATTTTATCGTGCCAGTTATGATGCACTCTCTCTCTCTGTCTTGGTCTCTCTCACCCCTCTCCCTCTCTTTCTCTCTCTCTGTTTCTCTGTTCCTCCCCCTCATTCTATCTCCCGTGCTCTGCCTCTCTCCCACTCTCCCCCTCTCCGTCTTTCTCCCTCCCTCCCTCCCTCTCCCTCTCTCTGCCTCTCTCCAACCCCCTCTCCCTCTCTCCCTCTATCTTTGTCTATCTCTCTCTCTCCCTCTCTCTGTCTCTCTCCATCCTCTCTCTGTCTCTCTCTATCCCACTCTCTGTCTCCCTCTCTCTGTCTCTCTCCATCCCACTCTCTGTCTCTCTGTCTCCCTCCCTGTCCCCCTCCCTCTCTCCCTCCCTGTCTATATCTCGCTCTCCCTCCCTGTCCCCCTCCCTCTCTCCTCCCCTCTCTCCCCCGCTCTCTCTCCTCTCTCTTCAGACGCCCTCTCACGCTGCTCCTTCGGGGGACAGTAAGCTGGTGCGCACCGTCAGAGTGAAGAGGCAGGCCCCGGGGGAGGAGTTTCTGGCCTCTGCCGCTCTGTCCAATCAGAGCCTCGGGGAGCAAGCTGTGGTCTTCAACCACGTGTACAACATCAATGTGCCCATGGAGTCTCTCTGCTCCGTGGACCTGGAGTCCTCCTCCGCTCCAGGTGATCATGTGGGATTGAAACGTGACATCGGCCTCCTGTCCATCTGTGTAGTGGATGGACTTTATCTGTTATCTTGCAGGCACACACAAATGCACACACACACACACACACACGCATGCACGCAAACAGGCACACGCACATACTCACACACACACACAAACACACCCACACACATACTCTCACACACAAACACACGCATGCATACTCTCACACTCACACATACGCACACACGTACACGTACACACACAGGAGGTGTTTTGTACACGCACATACACCTTTACATACAAACAATTGCATCTATATGCACTCAAACACTCACTCACACACACCCACACACACACACACACACACACACACACACACACACACACACACACACACACAAACACACACACACACACACACACACACAGACACACACACACACACATTCACACACGCAGACAAAGATACACACACATCATTGACATATGCAAAGACACACTCACACGCACATCATGTGCACACACACACACACACACACACACACACACACACACACACACACACACACACACACACACACACACACACACACACACACACACACACACACACACACACACTCTGACAGCATCAGCTAAATATAGCACTAAACCGACTGCTACTACTGCCTGCTAAGGTGGCCAACGTGAATATGAACCCTTGTTGTCTCTCCTGCCAGATGTCCGGGCTGATCTGGGATCCCGACCCCCCATGGAGGCTCTGGCTGGGCCCACAGAGTACACAGAGCAGACCGTGGACACCGACAGCCAGGTAGCTTTTATCTTTTAATTAAAAGTGTTTTATTGTTTGGAGAAGGAATCCATTGATCGAGGTAGAAAGATGAGGGAGGAATATGTAATGACATTGAATCAAATGAGTGATGGATTATAATTGGATTATAATGACGGTAATATCGTGGGCCAGTAATTTATGAGAATTCACGGTAACAGTGTTTTATCTCAGCCGGCAGTTATTTGGGATCCATGTCTGATTCTGAAGTGATTTATTATCTGCTGTCCCTCAGTGGCAGGAAGGAGCCACAAAAAAACACTCCTTTAATCTCTTACAAAATAAAAGCGTGCTACTAGTCGTGTATTTCAGCGCATTCACGGTCGGTTGAGTACACATTTCATCTGTTGCTTTGCAGTATTTTTTCCGTCTTCTTTCATTTGCAAAACAAGCTTTGTGACGAATCTAACAGCAGGAAGGATCAATGTGGATTCAACACTAACCAGGATGCAACTCTGTAGCCCAAAGCTATGTTAGGTAGCCCGTAAAATAGCTCCTGAATGTACCTTGTAGAAATGTAGTGTCAAAACAAAGTAAACTTGAACCCTGTACGAAGCAAGCTGCAAAAAACAGTCCCTTTCCATTGGCTCCTCAAACAAAAGTATAAGGTGTCCTAATTTTTTTGGATCAGGGATATAAAGTAAATGTTGTTATATAACTTTACAAGATATGTCTAGGAAAAAAGTATAATATATAAATGTGCATGGAAAATATACATATTTTCCGGTTTTGTGATAGAGGTATTCTACTCATTCGTGTGGTTAAAAGATGAATGTTTGATATATATATATATATATATATATAAATAAATGTGTATGTGTAAGCGCTCTGTGCACTACCTGTTTAAAAGCCTCTCCTGAAAATGGCCCTTCCCCCCTTGCTCCATGTCCAGGTGACGTTCACCCACCGCATCAACATCCCCAAGGCGGCGTGTGGCTGTCCGTCGGCCACCACCGTGCAGCAGCTGGCCACCCGCATCGAGATGCTGGAGCGCGAGGTGTCCCTGCTCCGCGCCCACTGCGACTCCAGCTGCTGTGGGGACAACAGCGCCACCGGTGGGTCGGGGTGCTGCTGTGTTTGTGTGTCGGTCATCCCAGACCCAGGGTCCTTTCTGTGCCACGGTAGATCTTCTGTGCAGGGGGGGGGGGGGGGGGGGGGGGGGGGGCTGAGATAATTGAAAAAAGGGCGGGGCGAGGTCGCGCCCTGTTTCCTCTTTTGTGGCAGAGGAGTTTTTTTCCGTTCGCGGGGTTGGAAGATGGATGTCTGAGAAGAGGGTTTTGATAAGTGGTGTTTAGTGTGCTGGCCGTTGCTGAGTTTCTGTTCACTCTTTGGTAATTACACGCCTCCATATCTCCGCCCCAAGCAAGATGATTGCTTAAAAGATACACGAAACAAAAGAAAGTTCACCCAGTCGAAAGTTAGTCTGCCGGATGTGAGACTATTATTCTTTGGGTCTTTAAGTCTTTCAGATTGTGTGTCATTGACGCCTCTCGTGAATTTACACATTTAGTTGTTTGTTCAACGATATAAAGGTTTATAGTGCATGCAAATGTACAGCTACAGGATGAAACAGCTAAAGTATGTAGCTGTGGACTCCTGGCTGCACTTGTCATTTCAATGTGATCCAAGTGCCAAGTCGGGATGCAGAGCGACTTTTGTGATGGGATCAGCCAGATCTGATCACAAAAAGTCGGATTGAAAAATCGTAACCGTAGACGTTGCTTTGTAGCATCTCGCTCCATATTTTCCATTTTTTACGCATTATCTATGCCACAGAGAGAACACAAGAACGTGCTTCACAGTGCGAAGAAGCTGTTTTGGGGGAAATTCTGCCGATGCCGAGATACATATTTCCGGAGACGGTGCAGCATCATGTGTTTGAATACAAATGCAGGGATGAGAATTGGCTACCCCCCCCTGCATCATTTGTTATCAGAGGCTGAATCCTTTCAAAGGGATTGTGCTAGCGGGGGTTTTAGAGTGAGCTTTAACAATTTCGTATTTAATAGTATTTTAAACAAGGGGGAGACATGAACTGTATTAGTGTCAACTGAATTGGATAATGGTAAATAACACAGTCAAACAATAACAGTGTGGCTATTTAAAATCAGAGTGTTCAGATGGCTAGAGTGTGTTTTACTCTCCATCAGTCACGCTCTGCATTTGAAACAGGTTTACGTGAGCAGGGAGGGACGGAGAAAACAGCAAAGTATCATTACGAGAATAACTCTATTCATTGTTATATCAGCTCAGGGAGCTGGCTGTTTATGAACTGTCAGCCTTAAAATGTGCCTGTGGAATATAAACAAATGCAGCAGGAAAGGTTGTAAATCATCGGTCTACTGAGGATTTACAAATGTGAGTTGATCGGTAACCACAGATTGTGAGTTTAATGCATTAGCATGCCACTGCAACAAGCAGTAAAGACAGACCTAAAATGAGACCACAGAATATAAACAGAATAACAGGCGTAGAGTTTGCCTGCAGAGGATTTGAAAACGTCAATCTAAACGTGATATGCACAAGCTCTTTGTTTGTGGTTTTCATGTTTTTGCAGCACGGTATTGCCCTATCGTGCACTGATGCCATCATGGACAGTAAGGGGGGAACTAAGAGGGATCAAGGACTTGTGGTTATTGGCTACTCCCGGGTCCCTCAAGCACACACGTTCTTGGAGATCTCTGCAATTGCTTTCTGTTTTTATGATTGCATATTTTAATTGCAATGTTTACTCAACTTCCCAAACTGTTTTAATATGTTCAGTTTGATGTCGCCCAGTGTGTTATTAACCAATATATATTGGGGATTTTTCTCTTTGGGCAATGGTTGGATTATGGGTGTTATTTTCAGATACAATGATATTGAGTATATCAAGTCATTCTCTTTGTTCTATTATTTAATTTTCCTTGCAGTGCTGCAATTTCAAAATTACATTTCATACCCTACATCATTTACACTACACTGCATATATAATGCATGTAAAATTAATCTAATATACATGTATAACACGTCACATTCCACATAACACATCATCCCACGTGCATATTATACACACATTCGCCAAATGCTGCGTTATACAAATTTGCACAATCTCCCCAAACTTCTTCAGTTATTGAAAAAGCCTGTGTAATAGATGTGACAAATTTAATTACGCTAAATTATTAAGCAGTTCCTAGAAGCTCAAATAAAAAAACCCATATATATTAGAAACGATGGAACACATTCAAACAAGCGGATGATAACTCAGTGTTTTATATCTTAAATTCAGGTTATTATTCACGGCTTCCATCAGTGCTCTCCTTGTGGTGCTACCGATGCTGTCATTTATCTGCCCAGCCCCCTCGCATCAGCAACCTTGGGGGTTTTGTCGGGTTCTGCTAACTCCCGGTGAATTATGTTCTTCCAGGATTCAGTTTCTTGCCATTTCCTGGCACGGACCAGTTCATACCACGGTGTAACGATGGATATCAAACACAAAATCTAAATCCAAACAAAATGTTCCCGATATTTTATTATTTATCTTTAGTCATTCAGCAGACGATGTGATCCAGGGTAGCTTCCAGGGAATTCAGACTTAGGAGGAGGTAGGGGTTCAGGCCTTTTGCTCATGGATGCCTGACTGCAGACATTGGACTGGGCATCAAACCAAACCTCTAGACCAGCCTGCCCTCCAATGTGAACTGCAGAGTTAAAGGCGTGAAGTTGAATGTCCATGTAGTTAAGCGAAGGTTATGCTACAAGGTAATGCTAAAAGGCTAAGGCAATGGTTAAAGGCTGAGATAATGCTACAAAGGCTAAGGTAATGTTACAAGGCTAGGTCTGCGTGTTTGTGTGTTTGTGTTCGTCTCAACACGTGTCCCTCCTTTCCAGGTCGCCTGGACTTCGTCCCGGCGTGCGGCGGCCACGGCAGCTTCAGCTTCGACCTCTGCGGCTGCGTGTGCGAGGAGGGCTGGGGCGGCAAGAACTGCTCCGAGCCCCGTTGCCCCGACGACTGCTCGGGCCAGGGCGTGTGCGTGGAGGGCGAGTGCGCGTGCGACCGCGACTTCGGTGGCGACAACTGCTCGGAGCCGCGCTGCCCGTCCGACTGCTCCGGGCGGGGCCTGTGCATCGACGGCGACTGCGTCTGCGAGGAGGCCTACACTGGCGAGGACTGCACGCTGGGCCGCTGCCTGAACGACTGCTCCGACCAGGGGGCGTGCGTGAACGCGACGTGCCAGTGCCGGCCCGGCTACGTGGGGGAGGACTGCTCTCTGGTGTACTGCGCCAACAACTGCAGCAAGAAGGGCCTGTGCAAGGACGGCTTCTGCGTCTGCCAGGAAGGCTTCGCCGGCGACGACTGCAACTCAGGTAGGCGGGTGCGGGTGCGGGCCGCTGGTTGTTATCCTTTAAAGGGTGACATATTATACCACCAGGTGTGAGTGTGATTAGCCGTTACAAGCCATCTAGGCGTGTCCACCTAGATGTATGCTGGATAGATGGCGAGTGGATAGTGCCAAACCTTAGGATTCCCTGGAAGAGGCGAAGGAGCAGCCTACCCTACGTCGCCGTGGGAACGTGTGAAATTTTGAATGGGATTGATTGGGACTGCAGACGAGAGACCAGCAGCGACGTCACGGCGACGGCATGGAAGATCCGCCCACCGGCGGCGGTGTCACGGCGACGTACATAAGGAAATTGTGACAAAATATACGTCTACTCTCGACGTGTGGATAAGTTCGTCGCCACTAAGACGCCTGCTACCCTACGTCGCCGTGAGAACGCCTGAACTAGAGAGAAGGCTATTTAAATATATTAAAGATTTGCGTGAGAATCGGTATCTCTCTAGCAAAAAGTCATCCGAATATAGCCGTGGTCTTACAAATCTCTCCCGGTGGATTGCACGAATAATTGGCGCTCCGGTATCAACAGGGCATGCCATTGTGAACACATGGACTCTGCGGTGAACGCAGCTTTAAATCCCCAAAACCGTTATGTTCCAAACTTAACCTGCACAAAACCTGGTCCGACCAGGTTTGATTCAGAGCATATGTTGCTATAGTAACTAACATACCGTGTCCCTTTTGGAACGGAAACCCTAGGGTTACCGCAAACCCTGGGTTAATTTGCCCGGTTATGTGATAAAACCGGCTTTGTGGAATACCCCTCTGCATCAATCATCAAAACATTTTTGAGATCTGTTTTAAAACAGTTTGTCTTTTTGACACATAAAAACTAACGTTTTTTATAAAATGTCATCAACTTATTCATCAACAAGTCATTTGATACATTAATATCAGAAAATAATGAAGAAAAAAATAAATATAGAGACTGGGAATCGATCCCCAGTCCCAACGGCGGCGGCGTGCATATCCTCTCCACACGGCGGCGGCGTAGCTTCTCCACACGTTCATTTCACACGTTGTTATCCTTCTCCAGGGAATCCTGGCACTATCCACTCGCCATAAGATGGCGAGTGGATAGTGGACTGTTAGCAACCGTTGCTCATCTCTCCGTCATCCATCTAGGTGGACACGCCCACTTGTGATGTCAGAAGAGGCCGATTTTCAAGACGGCTTGGTGGTATATTATGTTACCTTTTAAGTGTGTTTTTGCTTTGTTGTAATTATTATTTTTGGTGTTATAAATGGCGTTTGTCTCGTTGCTTCTAAGGTTGAGTTTCCCGGTCTTGGCATTGTTGGCATTCGTTGTCACTCTGTCTTTGTGACCTTGTTGAGTTGGAATAATAATCGAGCCAAACTGAATTCTCAATGTGTTCTGGGTGACCTTTGACAAGTCCAAGTTCATTTATTTAATTTTTTTTCTACTGCAGGGGCAGTAAAGTTTTTTTACTTGGGTTGAATGAGACAGGTAGGAAAATGCTGTGGGCTGTTGCTGGTCTCCATAATTACCGGGCTTAAATATATATATATATTTTTTGTTTTATTTACGACATTTTAGCATTACTGGGAAACCATTTTCAAACAGAATACTAAGGGTGACAATCTGCCAATCAAATCCCAATTGAATAATACATCTTGAGAATATACGATATGCTATGAATGTTTAAAATGTTTGACGCATAAATATATCCCTACGAGGCATTCCTTATTTAAACATTATACATCAAGTTCCACAAGCCAACCATATCTTATCATATTCCTCCTTCAATGCAATCAAATCATTTCCTGCAAAGGTTTGACCAACAGATATCTGATATCAAACCAACTCATGGACTCCATTCATGGTATCGACTCCAGCAAACGGTGGTGGTAGTTAGATGAAGGTCTGAAACAGTGATGCGGTGACAGCCCTGTAAACCCATACCACCCCCCGGTGCTGTTTGATCACAGCCCTTCACCTGTCAGCGCCTCTTAGACTCTTCATCGTGTCAGAACGCCAGAGCCTCTCGCCTCCGCCACCGCCTCGCCCTCCACGGGGTGCCAAACAGACTGTGACCGGACCCGCCGCAGCAACACAACAACACACCGACACGCCGACACTACAACTTGACCGGCCCTCTCCGGTTGATGGATGGCCCGCTCCCCGCCACAGTGGCCTTGGGGTTCAACGAACTTTGACCCTCTCGCTGGAAAAAAAACACAGAAAGAAATAACCCAGCCCAGAAGGGGTGTTTTTTTTCCGCTGTTGTTGTTGTTGTTGTTGTTGTTGTTGTTGTTGCGGATGTATGTGCAGTAATGTTTAAAATGGAGGCGGGTGATTGCAAAAAAATGGAGGGCGTCTGTGGAGCGCTATCGGAACCTAGGTGGAGCGATTGGACCCCAGGTGTAGCGCTAGGCCGAGTCACCCGTCACAAGGTCTGTGTCTCTCCACCCGGGAGGATGCAGAGTGTCGTATTAGCGCTGTAGGATCTGAGGTAATCCCGGGGCTGTGGCTGCTGGTCTGTCGTTGGGTGTCTAATGTTTTGGGCGCTGACACGGCAAAACATTAGACACCCTACACCAGACCAGCCTCCCTCCTCCTCCTCCTCCTCCATCCCTCCGTCGCCGTCGGTGACAGCTGTCACACATTGGGCTGATGGAGAAGGGAGGGAGGGAAAGAGAGAGAGAGAGATGGAAAGATGGAGAGAGAGAGAGAGAGAGAGAGAGAGAGAGAGAGAGAGAGAGAGAGAGAGAGAGAGAGAGAGAGAGAGAGAGCGACAATATTTCCAAGGCCTGTGACATTCTCCCGCGTTATGTTTCTGTTTCATATTTATTGCTTCTAAGGACGCCTGCGTAGTCTGGCAATAGCTATTTATTATGAGATCTGGGTTTTTGTGTATGGCTGCTCTATTTGCAGAGAATCCTCTTTAAGTGTTGCCTAGAATCGAATTGGAGGGTACAATATATGTTGTGCCCTATTTTCGACCTCGATGGAAAATAATGAGTCAGAGGAATTGTGTTTTTTTTCCAGGGACATTACAGCAATAGCAAGCTCTAGCAATGCAGGTACTTGAGTCATTATTTTCTCAATTTTATCCATGGCCGTGATATTCTTCAAATGTTGTTATCTCAGGAACACACAGCATCCTGCTTATTAATATTCAATCGTGTTGCTACAGCGCTTAAAAGAACTGTGCTTTATAAGTCGGGTAATACAATCCATGGTCATTTTTTTTTTCACGTCTTCCACGTGTTGCTGTATTACTTCTGTCACCAAACTTTGTTCCCAAAGGGAACCACAACAATGTTCATTTAAAATATAATGCATCCTGACATAAAACATTCATACTTTACAATGAACAGAATTGTGATTATTTGGATGACAAACAGGATGTTTTGCTATGTCTATTCACACTACAGACACAGACACTTAGGAAACAGGCCATGGCTGACACTACTGCGTCTCTCAGGGAACACTGAGTTCCTCTCACTGCCATTCATGGCCCATCCCAGCCGTTGGAGGACTGGCAATCGTAGTTTCGATCAGAATCGGGTAGCCATTCAACAGGCATAATAATTGGCTGCTGAACAGAAATTGATTTTCCGTCTATGCGACGACAGAATGGTATTTGAATTGGCCATTTTGCAATGCCGCTTCTCTAAAATGGCAAAGTAGAAATTGGAGGGAATATTTATTTGCGATCATATCTTTAGTATCTGGATTGTACGACAGCAGGATCAGGATGCTCATTTGCATTCAGACATGTGTGTGTGTATCTGCGTGTTTGCGTGTTTCAGTGTGCGTGCATGCGTGTACGTGTGTGTCTGCACGTTTCTGCGTTCATCTGTGTTTCTGTCTGCAAGTGCGTATGCGTGCATGTGTGTGTATGCGTTTGTGTCTTTGTGTGTCTGCGTGTGTGTGTGTTTTTGTGTGCGTATGTATTTGTGTGAGAGAGACACCATTGCATCGGTTCATGATATGCTCTGCATCACTTCCATGACATTGACTTTTGGCAAACAAGCAAACCCCCAAAAAACTAGCTAGAATAAAAAAATGCCTCGGACAAAATGCCAGATGTCAATCTCCTATTGAACTTAAACGCCCTTCTGCTGTGTCCTAAAAATATGTGACCTGCATGTCTACAAACTGTGAACACAACTGTGGGTGCTTCTGAGGACAACACCATGTAGGTAAAATGAATAAAGTCCACAACAATGAATTATTATTAATAACAATTGGTGGTATACTTACAACTATTTCCACGTGTCGAACAAACGAGGAACACAGGTTGTCGTGATTTAAATAAATTAGCGTACGTATTAAGTGTAATTGTAAAAACCTTTAGCATTGCTCGGGGCTAGTGATGTGGTGACCATGCTGAATGCATCGCTGATCCTCCCACTTATTATTTGCACTCCGCATTCAATCAAGGTTTCAGTTCATCGGTCTTCCCTGCCTGGTGTAATAACAAACTGATTAGGCCTAATGTGACTTCATGACTGCAGGCCAGATCCATCTAAATAGTCTTCAGTCAGTGGCTCCCGAAAACTAACCTTTAGTGGCTCTGATTATGCATGCCGACGTGTCTCACTGACTTTGCCTAGCGTCTCCAAAAACGGAATTTCTCAAATATCTCGGCTTTCGAAAAGACTGAACGTAAAATACTTTATCTTATTCAAACTTTCCGATTGTTCTTCAATCATACACAATGTAGCTATGTCTCATGTCACATGTCATGGCTTTTGCCTCTCCAATTCTAGCATGTTTTCCTATGTCACATGTCATGGCCTTGTTGCTCCTGCTCTAGCATGTTTTGCTATGTCTCGTCGTGTCACATGTCATGGCCTTCATTGCTCCTGCGTTAGCATGTTTTGTCGCTGTAGCCAGGTAGGCTACCACAGGGTTTAGGAAGGACAGCCAGACCAATAATCCTCCACTTGCTTATTAATTTAAAATGATCAGAACGTAATGGTGTTACATCTGCTGTTTTCCGCGCCTGGAGACCCAGCCTCAATGGAAGGGAGAGCACAACGTACATGAGTATATAGCCATCGCCTCATTAGGCTCCCCACCCACAGCTGCGATCCAGCCCCCCCCCCCCCCCCCCCCCCCCCCCCCCCCTGTATCCGACCTCAACCACACCCACTTCACACCACAACGTCCTCGCATCACAACCCCTCCATTTACGAAAAAAAACAGTCTATCCTCCGATGCTCGTTCCCAACCGAGAGCCAACCTAATACCTCATTATCCGAGACGCACATAAAACAGAACAGCGCGGTGAGCCTCCTGCTCAGCACTTCCATTGTATCAGCCAGCCCCTCCTCCCCCTCCTCCGCCGTCGCCCAGGTGCTGTCTCCATTAAGGGGGACTCTACCTCCTCATAGGCTCTCGGGACCAGAACAAGAATCAGACGGGCGGCCTAGATCGGGGGGGGGGGGGGGATGCTGGGCGGGGAGGAGACGGGGTGCAGTTGGGACGGGGGGGGGGGGGATGGGTCTATTAGGTGCGTCTGATGCTCGTCTGTTGCTGCTCGCTGAGGCCAGCGGTATCAGCCTACTTTTCGAGGGGCGATATCAGATCAGATGTTTGTGCACTCTTCTTTCTTTCTTTTTTCCTGGTCTCGACTCCACAGCTTGGCAGATGGCTCGCGGCGGTCGGCGCATCTAATTTATAATCGTGTCAGCTGTCCTGGCAGCAACAGCTCGTCTTAGCTCGATATAGGATGTGGCTGTGTGACAGGGTGCTATATGGAGCCGGGCTGGAATGATCTTTTTTGGTGTGTGTACAATATATATTTTTACCCAATTTAAATCTGCGTCAGGTGGAAATGTGCAGAGCCGACACTATTCTGGTTGTCGCGCTTGTCTGACGGTATATTACCAGTGATTATTTGGATGATACATTAGAAATTGTTTGGGTTTCTAAATTCGTGATATCGGTGATATTTTATGATATTCATTTCCCGGGTTGCCCGAATATATTAGTCAAAAATCATGATCTCCTACCAGCAGCGCGAGCCGAGTTATTCCTGCCACATGGCATGAATAAATACTGGAAAAGGCCTTTTAAGTACTTTATTTAGTCTAAGTAAATAAACCCAGTGCTGGGGATTAATAATTCACAACAGTTTAAATGTTGTGCTTCACATTCCGGCCGAGTTAATGTGGGGTCCTAACCTGTAAACAAGACAAGGCCGTATCGCTGCTCGATTCTCATGGACCTCAGGCTGAGTCTATAGGCGCACACGCACGCACGCACGCACGCACGCACGCACGCACGCACGCACGCACGCACGCACGCACGCATGCATGCACGCACGCACACAGACACACACACAAAAAACCACACGCACACAGAGACAGGCACACAGACAGATACACTCACACACATAGTTAGATACATGCACATACAAACACACGATACACACGCAGACAGATGAACATAGACAGATACACACATACGCAGATGCACAAAGACATAAACACGCACACAGACAGAGACATGCACACACAACATACACGTACAAACGCACACACCGGCACATACACACACATACACACACACACACACACACACACACACACACACACACACACACACACACACACACACACACACACACACACACACACACACACAGATCCACACAGCGGTTCACAGGGGATGTGCAGCGGTGGAATTACAAAACAAAGTAGTCATATTGTTTCTATTTATCGCTGAGCGTTTTCTATTCAGCTCAAACTCTTACAAAACAAAATTACCATTCCCCAAAAACAAATCTGTAGTTTTTCAAACGGTTACATCAGGAACTCAGAGGCGCTGACCTTGTCTGACCCCCTGCTGAGCGGCACTTCAAAGAAACGTTGGTGAAGTGTTTAAAAAAGGCCCCGCTGGGAAATGTGCACCGCTGCTGCTCTGGGTGTTGGAGTCTTTCTGAGCAGCTCATCCTGCCAGTCGTCTTCCCCTTCCCTGTCAATCACTCCCTCCTTCTCATCTCTTCAGATAATCTCCCGCCCTCCTCCAGATCCCCTCCCTCCTACTCATGTCAGAGAGGGAGGGAGAGGGGGAGGAAGGAAGAGGTGGAGGGAGGGAGGGAGGGAGAGAGGGAGAGAGAGAGAAGGAGCGTAGGGGAAACATACTGAAGGAAAAATCGTTGTTTTTTTTCCCCTTCTACTTCCATTTTCCTCACCCTTGTTATTTGTTGGGTGTAGTTTGTGAGGCCAGTGCTATGGAGTGAGGAAGCTGTGAGGGCCCATCTGCCCAGCGAGCGTGTGTGTATGTGTGTGTGTGTATGTGTGTGTGTTTGTGTGTGTATATGAGTGTGTGTGTGTATGTGTATGAGTGTGTGTATGTGTGTGTATATGAGTGTGTGTGTGTGTATATGAGTGTGTGTGTAGTGTATGAGTGTGTGAGTGAGTGAGTGTGTGTATGTGTGTGTATATGATGGGGTGTGTGTGTGTGTGCATGTGTGTGTTTGAGTTAGTGTCTGCATCGTATACACAAGCCCCCACACACACACACACACACACACACACACACACACACACACACACACACACACACACACACACACACACACACACACACACACACACACACACACACACACACACCTTATGGAATTACCTGGAGATGCAGAGCGGAAAAATAGCTGTTAAACAAGTTGTTGCACTCCTAGTATCGCTTTATGTGTGTGTATTATCGTGTGTGTGTGTGTGCTTGTGTATGTGTATGTGAGCGTGTGTGTGTCTGTGGTTGTGTATATATTTGTGCGTGTTTGTGTCCATGTGCTTACTTATTTGTCTATGCGTATGTGTGTGTGTGATTGTGTGTGTTTGTTTTTGTCTGTGTATTCGCTTACGTGGGTGTGTGTGTGTGTGTATCTTTGTATCTCTGTGTGTGTGTGTGTGTGTGTGTGTGTGTGTGTTTGTGTTTCCTCTCCCCTACTTCTGGCTCGGTAATGTGTTGCCGCTGCTAGTCTGTTTCTGTGTCGTATATATTAGCTGTTATTTCTCCTCTCAGCTAACCATCTGTCTCTCATATTTCCCACCGTCTCCCACCATTACTCCTCTTACCTTGCTCATCTCTTCTCGGGTTGTCCCGCAACCACGGCTGTTTTCCGCTGACTATTTTCATCCTGCAGACAACATTTGGGTTCCCATCTTATTCATCCTCCCTTTTTACCCCCGGCCGGCTCCTCACCTGTCCTCTGCCCCCCTCCCCCCCCCGTCCCGTCCCGTCCCGTCCCATTGCCTGGGAAGGGACGGGGACGGGGGGGGGGCAGCCTCTGGGGGCTCATATGTGTGTTTCTACCGCCGCCTGCCTATTTGCATTCAGCGGCAGTGCTCAGGTTTATGGCTCGGTGCTCTTCTCTACTTTGCCCTGTGTGAATGTCAATGTCTCTCACGCTCATGTTCTCACAGACACACGCACCCACACACACACGTGCACACGCACCCAGGCACACAGGTGCACGCACACACACTCGTGCAGTGAGTGACTGTTGCCGTGAGCTACTTGCCAGGCTGGGAGGCCCATGCCCACCCGGTGGGTGCTGATTGCGGGGTGTGCTCAATAGGCCACCTGCTGTCGTGTGCGTTGTGAGTGGGTTATTTTTTTCCCCCCCTACGCATAAAAGCTGCAGGTCGTATAAGCCGGCTTGACGTCGTTAAAAAAGTGTATACACTCGTCTCTCTCTCTCTCTCTCTCTCTCTCTCTCTCTCTCTCTCTCTCTCTCTCTCTCTCTCTCTCTCTCTCTCTCTCTTACTCTCTCTCTCTCTCTCTCTCTCTCTCTCTCTCTCTCTCTCTCTCTCTCTCTCTCTCTCTCTCTCTCTCTCTCTCTCTCTCTCTCTCTCTCTTACTCTCCCTCACTGTCTCTCTCTCCCTCACTATCACTCTCTCTCTCACTCTCTGTCTCTGTCTCTCTGTATCTGTCTCTCTCTCTCTCTCTCTCTCTCTCTCTCTCTCTCTCTCTCTCTCTCTCTCTCTCTCTCTCTCTCTCTCTCTCTCTCTCTCTCCCTTTATCAGGTGGGCAGCAGAGGATTGAGTCATCGTCAATCAGGATTAGAATAACGATAATTTCAGTGCCGATATGGTAAAATATACTTTAACAGGCTTGTGGCTCTGGGCTTAGAGAAGATAGACTATGAGCTCCCTCCTCCTGGCTCTCTCTATCTGTCTCTCACATACACATATATAGACACGCTCATACTCACGCACACACACACAGACACGCGCCCTCACACATCATACATAATTAATGCAATCATTCTTGAATCAATTGAATTAAAATGTCAGTTCCTTCGCCTGGCCTGTGAGGTGTGTTTCTCAGTTCTAGCGACTGTCTGTCTGTCGGTCTGACTCTCCGTCTCTCCAACTGAATATATGTCCGTCTGTATCTCTGACTGTCTTTCTATCTGACTGACTGTCTTCCTGTCTTTGCTGTCTTACTATATGTCTGTCTGTCAATCCTATCCTCCCAACCAACAGGCAGTGAGCCCCATGTCTCTTGTTAGGATGTTATTGAAATCAATTCCCTCTCATCACTTGTGTTAATCACCAACAGTTCATTCATTAATAACACCGCTGCTGTACCGACCTTTGACCCCACATTCTGGTGCTGTCCCCTCTCCGCAGTGGCAGCTGTCATGAACGTGCGTGTGCGCGGTGTGACCGAGCGCACCATAGAGCTGGAGTGGGAGGGATCCGCCGTACTCACCGACTTCCTGTTGACCTACGCCCCCAGCAGCCCTGGAGGTGGGCATAGCCAGTCTGTCTGTCTGTCTGTCTGTCTGCCTGCCTGCCTGCCTGCCTGCCTGCCTGTCTGTCTGTCTGTCTGTCTGTCTGTCTGTCTGTCTGTCTGCCTGCCTGCCTGTCTGTCTGTCTGTCTGTCTGTCTGTCTGTCTGTCTGACTGTCTGTCAGTCTGTCGGTCTGTCGGTCTGTCGGGTTGTCTGTCTGTCTGCCTCTCTATCTGCCTGTCGGTTTGTCTGTCTGTCTGTCTGTCTGTCTGTCTGTCTGTCTGTCTGTCTGTCTGTCTGTCTGTCTGTCTGTCTGTCTGTCTGTCTGTCTGTCGGTCTGTCGGTCTGTCGGTCTGTCGGGTTGTCTGTCTGTCTGCCTCTCTATCTGTCTGTCGGTTTGTCTGTCTGCATATCTGTTTGTCTGCATGTCTGTCTGTCCGCCTGTCACTCAATCACTCACATCCACCCATCTATCCATCAATCTACCTGTCAATCGGTCTATCTCTCTGTCTGTCTGTCCGTCTCTCTGTCTATCTCTCCGTCTGTCTGCATGTCTGTCCGTTCCTGTCCATCCGTCTGCCTATCAGTACGTCCGTCCATCTCCCACCCGTCTGTCTGTCTGTCTGTCTGTCTGTCTGTCTGTCTGTCTGTCTGTCTGTCTGTCTGTCTGTCTGTCTGTGTCAGTCAGTCTGTCTGTCTGTGAGGGTCTCACCGGGGGGGGGTCTTCGCCGGTCCCCAGGCGTGGAGCTGGAGCTGAGGCTTCCGGGGAACAGCACTAGCTGCTTGATCTCGGAGCTGGGCGCCGGCGTGGAGTACAACATCAACGTGTTCGCCGTCATCAACAACAGCATCAGCGTGCCCAGCAGCATCACCGTGTCCACGTGTAAGAGAGAGAGAGAGAGAGAGAGAGAGAGAGAGAGAGAGAGAGAGAGAGAGAGAGAGAGAGAGAGAGAGAGAGAGAGAGAGAGAGAGAGAGAGAGAGAGAGAGAGAGAGAGAGAGAGAGAGAGAGATGTGCGGTACAACCAAGGACCGTGTTCAGTAAAATAGAGATTGTAACATCGACTTACTACACAACCAGGCTCACCTTCAATGCTCAATCTCTCCATCACGCCCCGGAGCAAATCAATAGCAAGACAGGATATCCCATCACTTGGATCGTACTCTCTACCCCTCTCACTCTATCCACACACACACACACACACACACACACACACACACACACACACACACACACACACATGGACACACATGCGCACACACACACACACACCATGAAGCGCACACCCACACACACACGGACACACAAACACACGCACATATATACACACATATACACAAACAAGCACAACCACACAGTTATGCACACACACACACACACACACACACACACACACACACACACACACACACACACACACACACACACACACACACACACACACACAGACACACACACACACACAAGAAAACGTATGCATTTGATAACAGATGATGACAGTTTTCAATACGCCGTGATGGCATCAACACCTCGGCCGGTGTAGACGAAAGAAAAAGATCGATGTCACTCTCTCTCCACAAACTCACTCCCACACTCCTTCATCACCTCCTCTGTGCGTAGAGGAAGAAATGAAGAAAACATTTCCATGCACACACCCCCATTCGGTCGGCGGTGTTCATTCTGGCTTTGTTGTCATGACATCAAATCGCTTTCAAATCACCAGACTTTGTAGCGAAAAAGATAATCAACCACACTTTCAGAAATAATAGGTTTCTCCTCATTTGACTTCATCATCGTGATTACATAATTATATGTGTATTAATATTTTGCCTAGTTCTATCTTCAAATGACACGTTATTCTAATACGTCCGTCAGATTAATAGAATCTCTCATGCGTCAGATCAATTTATTTCAGAGTAATGAGGCCAGCTCAGGGCAATCATGTCGGATTAGAAAACGCGTATAGTTTTAATCAGAACTCAACCAAGTCATGAAGAATATATAAAGGAATCAATTCAGAAATGAACCATCTACAAAGAAAAAAATAACCTAAAGGCAGTAAGACTGACGGACAAACTGAAAGAAAAATGTAGACAGAAAACAGCCAAAAACACAGCAGGAAACAAGAGGACAAAACGCAGGGGAAGGTAAAATAGTGTGCGCTGTGCAGGAGAAGGCAAGGGCGGAGAGGGCTGAGGAGAGGGGTGAGGAGGAGAGCGGGGAAGCCAGCTGTACACCGCCGGAGAGAGAGAGACGGAGCGCTGATTGATGAGCGCTGAGGACCAGTAATACATCTCTGGCTACCTCTGTAGATCTCTCCAACCCCAACGGTTTACTCTTCAAATCCATCACCGAGACCACGGTGGAGGTCCAGTGGCAGCCCTTCTACTACTCCTTCGATGGATGGGAGATCAGTTTCATCCCAAAGGTGAGGAGGTGACTGCAGACAGTGTATTTGAACACAAGCACACAAACCGTCCACCCCCACCATTGAGAATGGTGGGGGATGGACAGTGGGGTTGTGTGTGTGTGTGTGTGTGTGTGTGTGTGTGTGTGTGTGTGTGTGTGTGTGTGTGTGTGTGTGTGTGTGTGTGTGTGTGTGTGTGTGTGTGTCTGTGTGAGAGAGAGAGCGAGAGAGAGCGAGAGAGAGCAAGAGAGAGAGAGAGAGAGCTACACCCACACCCACACCTTCTGAAATCTTGCATCTCGAACATACACCCACAAATACCCTGCAGCAAGGCTGCACGCACACCAATAACTCGCAATTACTACTCCGTGCCTTTTCAAACATTAAGTCTCCTGAGCGTAGGAAACATATTTCTACGATTTCTGGCTAGTACTCAGTCAAGCCATGTCGCACTGCTCTAACGGCAGCTGCAATGGATGCATTTTCTTGGGATCTATTCAACATGAACCCCATACCAAATTAGATAAGTGGATTGTATAAAGCTTATTGGCTATTAAGTGGATGAGCCATTAAATCCTTCTCAAGGACCAACCCTCCGCGAGAACCATAACAGTAGCCTGCTCAAAGGCAGAAGGCGAGTCCAAAACCTTTCTGTTTCATTCCATCAGTAAACTCTAGGTACTCCCAGCACTCTAATCTCGGCCCCTCTCAAAGTAATTGGTTTTCTTCTTTAAGGTTCTCTCCAGAGAAGGTATCCTTTGGTTGGTTCAGCGTCGGCAGCTTAACTCTGACACTTTGGTATTCTTTGGTGCTTGCTCTTATTTAAAAGGAAAAAGAAAATAGAATTCAAACTCGAAAAGAAAAGTTTGCAAATGCAAAGTGAAGTATTAGGGAAAGAAAGAGAGACCAATGGCGGGATTAACCCTTTCTTACATCTCACCTCCGCTTCCACTGTTGTCAGAAACCTTGTTCTTTTTCTCATGTTTTTCTTTTTGTTGTCCTTTTTTCATCCCTCTCTCATCCCCTCCAACCACCGCCAGCCCCGGGGGAAATCATATTAGGAGACTGCAGTTCAGCCCCCTGCGGATTACATCCGGCAATGGGATTGTGAATTTTGACAATCTCGTAATGGAACTAGCCATAAAAGCTTTCGGCCAATGGGGACAAACATGGAACTCACTTTCCAGCAAAACAGAGAGATAAGGCAGACAGTGCTACGTGAGAGAGAGATGGAGAGGGAGAGAGAGAGAGAGAGAGAGAGAGAGAGAGAGAGAGAGAGAGAGAGAGAGAGAGAGAGAGAGAGAGAGAGAGAGAGAGAGAGAGAGAGAGAGAGAGAGAGAGAGAGAGAGAGAGAGAGAGAGAGAGAGAGAGAGAGAGAGAGATGGATAAACAGAGACTGATGGACAAGCAAAAGTGAAAGGCCATGATAAAGAATGACTCAATAAGAGAGCGAGAGATTGAGAGAGTGAGACAGAAACAGAGAGAGAGTGAAATATAGGAAGTAGAAAGTGTCTGTGTCTGGTTGATGCATCGATGCATGCTGCATGAGTGTGTGTGTGTGTCTAGGAGAAAGCTATCGTTGATGCTGAACCTGAGGGCTGGCTGCTTAGTTTACAAGGCCCTCTTATGGCCTTGTAGCAATAGACCAGGGGCTATCTTATCATGAGAAGTAAAACACATTATACAGAGCATCACTTTTCACGCAATCTTTAAATATTCACCAAAGGTTTTTATTACTGCACGACGGCTTTTAACAGTACGATTTTCATTCTGATGGTAAATAAAGAAACAAAACAAAACTTTCAAAAGTATTTAAAAAGTGGAAGCCTTAATCGGAAGAATATGGAAATTGAGGCATTTGGAGAAGACCGCAGAATTGAACAAGCAGTTCATTTTATAATTATACAAAATAAAACCGTTGAAGATGATTATGCCGCAATCACCGTCCACGTACTATTACACTCTAATATAATGGGGATTTCTCATTTTTTAGAGCCACAGTAATTACGACCAACATTTAGTGAGTTTAACGGCGTTCCTTGATGGTTTTCTCGTTGCAGTCATCAAATTGATTGTGCCACTAATTGCGGACGGAACCCATTGGATGAGCAATTTGCAACATGTTTCGATCTTTTAAATAAAGATTTCACGATGCAGGATTCTGGAAAGCTGAAACAGCAGTGTTTATGTGACAGCAGAATATTCTTTCTGGTGTTAGGAAGTCCATTGAAAACTCTCTTCTTTTGAGGATAGCTGTACTAATGGCAGCAATGGCATATCGACCACCGCTTTTACAAAATGTTCCTTGTCATCCAAAATATTGAATCCCTTGTAATCCATGTATTTGCTAGAAAACTTTAAAAAGCATTTTCATTGGTGACATTTATTGATGTACTATTATCCACATGATAATAGCTGTAATGCACAATTTAAAAAATAGGATTTATTAAAATATATGTGTCAAACTGAGATATGTTTTTGGAAGTTAACTCCTCACAAGTCCGTCCGTGTGTCTTATTGACACACACCGAAACGCTGTCTTTAACCAACCAGCCCCAACAGTGATGGACCTGTGTGTTTCCCCCTCCACCTCCAGGACAACGACGGGGGAATGACGGCTCAGCTGCCCAGCACCATCACCTCCTTCCTGCAGAGCGGCCTGCGTCCCGGGGAGGAGTACACCGTCAACCTGGTGGCCCTCAGGGACCAGGGCCGGAGCCAGCCGGTCACCGCCACGGTCACCACGCGTACGTACCCCCAAAGCGCTGGACCTGTCGTCACGGCAACCTGCACGGGCTCACAAGGGGAACGACCGCAGCGTCGCGGGAATGGGGTTCCCGGTTGCGGTTCGAGTGGCCGACGGGAAATGTCCCCCCCCCCCCCCGTTCTGTGTCGATGTGTTTGCACACACTGGCCGCGTGTTGAGCGTTAACCCCGGAAACATTTACGCTTTTATCGAGATGGAATATTACCGAGGGCCTGGTACACAGCTGGGTCTTCTGATACGAATCAGTTCAACTCAGCACAACACAATGGAGGAGGATTTATCAATGTCAGGAAGGACCTGTAACAAGGAAAACTCACAATAATACAATGATTCGTGCCTGCTCTTGTTTCCAAGTGCTAATCCACCTTTAAACCCTGCTCCTGCTCATTGGGGGCTTGCCCGCTAATGCTATTTTGACTGCCGTGAATGCACAGATGGATGGTCTGAGAGCGAAACAGAGGAAAGGCTGTTGGGGACCAATAATCCTGTGTACTCGCCGCCGGCACTTTATATCTGGATCCATAATTAAAATCAACTTGTTGAGTTAGTCATAATTAAAACGGCAAACCGTTATCCTGTTTCTCTCTCTCTGTTGGGTTTTGTCTCAATCAGAAAGTATAAAGCAGGTGAGTAGGCTACTAAGAAAGTAGTTTGGAATCTTAAACTATGTTGAGATGGAAACACACACATGCACACCCCCACACACACACACATATACACACATACGCTTCTAAATGAAGATACACTTGGGTATAGAAAACGTCAAATTTGAGAGTAGACAATAAGTCACAGACACACGCTTCCAGGCTTACGGTGCACTCTGGAGACATTAGGGGCCCTCTATAAGCACACACAACCACACACACACACAGACAGGTGCACAGTTACACGCACATGCACACACACGCAGAAGCACACACACACAGGCACAAGCACAAGCACATACCGACACACACACACACACACACACAAACACTCAAACTGAAATTACACTCAGGTATGTACAAACACACACACACACCCACACATATAAGCACAGGCACAGGCACACATGCACACACGCATTCACACACGCACATACTGACACACACAAACACACAAACACACACACACGCTCACACACAAACATTGGCACGCCAGCCCAGCACAAGGAGAGTACCAGACAATAATAGAGGATGTCACTCTGACGTATTGGCCGGGCCCCCCCACCACTTAGGACCCTAATATAACCAGCGCCCCAGTCCTCACCTGAATGACACTACTTAGACAGCCATGCTATCTCCAATCCCAAACTCCTCTGTAACAATCCCAAATATGCGCTCTCCGCAGTCAAAACACCATCCATTTCCTGTCAGCTCGCCTGCCGCCTCCCTGTCAGTTGTAATTAAGTAGGCATTCATTATTCATGTGGCTCCCTCATTAATGTTTGAACGTTATCCTTCCGCGAGACACCTCATTGGATAAAGAGGGACGAGGAGGCAGAAAAAAAGGAAACAAATTTCAAGGCCCTTAATTATTCATATCGGTAAAGATTTATCTTTCCTTGGAGACTCGGGATGTCTGGGTGGGTAGTGGGTAGTTTGTGTGTGTGTGTGTGTGTGTGTGTGTGTGTGTGTGTGTGTGTGTGTGTGTGTGTGTGGGTGCGTGTGTGTGTCTTGAGAAAGGCGGCGGGTAGGAGGAGCAGAAGGAGACCTCTGAAACGTCAGGAAGTTGCCCATGAACAGAGGAACTGTCTTTCTCAGGGCAGGTTTTATAGCACAGACCCCTTGGGGCCAATTTTAAATCTCCCAGTGCCGTAAGGACCGACGTGGACGGGCCGTACCCATGCCGGCTCTTCGTCTGGGCCCCTCCAGATGTGGAGGGGGTTAGAGGGTGACATTCTGAAGAGCGCTCTGTGGTCCGTCGTGCGAGTCAACCGGTGGGATGATTGACGTGGACATGCATAATGCAGGGCGGACCCACGGAGAGTGAGTGAGGGTGCCGTTGTAGAAAGGAAAGTGGGAGGAGAAGGCTCCAGACCCGGTTTGACCAAGAGCCTGCACCCGGCGGGTATTATTTCATGTGAGCTATAATGAATATATGTTTTTAAAGTTTTTTGTTTTTTCTGAGTTGAAGGGGCTTTTGTCGGTTTCATGTATCTTTTATTTCCATCCCATTAGCGATCCTCCATGAGGGACGGTTTGATGTGCAGATATTTCTCCCTCTAATGCAACCCTAGATCTAATTATCTCTGGTATTGGAGGAGAGGTCACAGGCCCTATCAATTTTCTGCCTCTGATGAGTGGAAAAAGAGAAAAATCGATGATGAGGTTCAGTGATTGTGACTGGGGTTTGATCCCTGCCGGGCGAGAGCTTACAAACGCGGGGGGGCAAGGACCAAGAATCTTTTATTTATTATCAGCCCTTAAACTTTAAAGTTAGGGTCATTTCTATCCATAAGGTACTCATTATCCATCGTTAATAACTTCTTTCTGGTATAAAAATGCATCTCTTATTGGTATTCAGCGATTGACCATGGCTCTGTCTGGTCCTTGAAGGTTTTGCAGTTTTGATGTGTGTGTTTGTGTGTTTATATAAAATATATAGTTGTTAATAATACCCTTGTAACTTAAAGAGCCAGTGAACCAAAATCCTTTCGTGGGTGTAAAAGCAAAGAAAAATAGTCTCCCCAAAACACAATGCAAACGTTGTACTCTACTTCGAACATCATTTTGTGAGGCTGAAGTGTCTGTTAGTGTAGCCTACTCCTCGACATCATGACATGACACAGCTGAAACAGTGGGTTCACATTCTCTTTAAAAAGGATCTCACCTCTGGTGTTTCTTATTTGGCTGACATTTTTTTTCATCAGATAGTCTTTTTAGATATAGAAATTCTGTTAGTATATAATTGACAAAAGGAAAACATGCAATGACATGTGTGTGTGTTCCGTCACGCTCTTGTGTCATACAGTTCTATGGTTATATCCAACAACCTTATCTTAGTTTCTCTATTCCATTATCCCAACAGAGGGTACTTACAGCTCTGTGTTGCCGATAGCGACCGAGCCAATACTACATTAAGCTTTGAACCGCACTGAAGTCGGAAAAATCGAACGCGACGCGTTTGAAGGCTGCACTCCATCTCATCGATTAGCGGACGGCATCGGCGACACGCGGCAGCGACGCCGCTCCGCTCATGCACTGTGCACGTAAGCATGGGGGCTGGTTTGAGCGAGGGACAGACGTGCACGTTGAACGGAACGGGATTGGGGGTCCAACTCGTCAGTGTGTGAGTGCGAGCGTCCCTGTATGAACCATGGTATGAACCGAAGACGGGTAATGGGACAGGACGTGTATCGGGTTTCCTCTGGCCGACACGGTGCAGATGATTGGTTGGTTAGTTGGTCGTTAGTGACATGGGATCATGTGATCATAGGAGAATCGTTGTGCTACTGGTGTAGACCTTACAGCCAGGATTGTCTTGAAACAAAGGTTTTGAAATCTCGATGAGATTTTGACCAAGAATGTGCCATTAAAAAAATCTCTCAATGAGATTTTAAACGGTTAAATATGATGACTGAAATAAAATAAAACAAATCTTCATTAGAAAAAAGGAAATAGTGTCATGTATTAGTGTCATCAAAAATACATTGCATGCCTATAATATACGTCAAGTGTGGACCTCATTCAGGCTAAGTCTACAGGAAGTCACATGTTTCCCGTTTGTCTCTTGTCCCGCCCCCCTTCAGTGATCGACGGCCCCACCCAGCTGGTGGTGCGCGACGTGTCCGACACGGTGGCGTTCGTGGAGTGGACCCCGCCCAAGGCCAAGATCGACCAGATCGTGCTGCGCTACGGCCTGCTGGGGGGCGAGGGTCCCCGGACCACCTTCCGCCTGCAGCCCACCCTCAGCCAGTACTCACTGCAGGTCAGAGGAGGGAGAGAGAGAGAGAGAGAGAGAGAGAGAGAGAGAGAGAGAGAGAGGGAGAGAGAGAGAGAGAGGGAGAGAGAGAGAGAGAGAGAGAGAGAGAGAGAGAGAGAGAGAGAGAGAGAGAGAGAGAGAGAGAGAGAGAGAGAGAGAGAGAGAGAGAGAGAGATTATTAATCTGACGTGACACATTGGCCAAACTGATATCTAACCTATCTCTACTCTCCTGAACACTGCTGACTCACTGTGCCTCAGTGGCTATAAGCCAATCAGAGTGCTTTTTACGTTCACTGTCTGTATGATTTAGGCATTTTTGGCGCTAGGTACAAGACAAACCTTGAAACATGCGTCCATCATCTATGTGACTTCGGCCTTTTTTAACACTACGTAAATACAAGATGAATCTTAAAACATGACTTCCTAGCCTCATTATGTTATGAGGCTAACGCTAACCAGTGGAGAGACCTGAAGGGCTGCTTCCTGCGTGTCCGTCCCCCAGGTGCTGCGGCCTGGCTCCCGCTACCACGTGTCCGTGAGCGGGGTGAGGAGAGGCAACGAGAGCGGCCCCGTCTCCACCGAGTTCACCACCGGTGAGACCACTCTCATGGAGGCACATGTGTGCCGTGGCGTGTGTGTCTGTGTGTGTGTGTGTGTCTGTGTGTGCGTGCGTGTTTGCGTGTGTGTGTGTGCGTGTGTGTGTATGTGTGTGTGTGTGTATTTGCTTCAGTGTATGCTAATAAAAAGCCTCAGGATTGATAGCTGCGGCAGGCACCGCTGCCAGGCCATATTGAAGGAACCGGGTAACATCTGCTCCAAACTCACGTTTTAGTTTCGGAAACGTTATTTATGGCAGGCGACTGTTTACTGATCTTCGATGGCTGAACAGATGAACATCCACCGTGAAATGTTGTTTTCCACTGGGTAGAGGCTGTTGTTATAGACGCTACGTCAAGGAACATGACACTAACTGTAATTTCGGAAGACGTAAAATGCGGAACGTCGCACTAAACTCAGATGCGTAAAAGAAATAGCCGAAACACTCGACGCGCATGAATAAGACGTGTAATGAAGTTTAACACCAAGGCCGGTCCACTTGTGAAAAGTAGTCAGCGACACTATTAATGGCTTGGCGACTTTAAAAAACACATCAACTATGACCAAGACTTTAGATCCTGTTGTATGAATTGCTGATGTTGACTTGCGCACCGTTTTTTGAGAAATGGTCTCACTGTCCCCAACATTGTCAGTTTTATCGTTCTTCTCAGAGATTGATGCCCCCAAGAACTTGCGGCTGCTGTCCAAGACCTCCACCACTCTGGAACTGGAATGGGATAATAGTGAGGCGGAGGTCAGTGTTGCAGTCCCGACTTCACCTTTGGGTGGTGCCAGATATGTGGGGAGTGTGAATGCTTTGTGTCTCTCCAGGATCTGCTCTCACTTGGGAATAAAATACACTGCAAACAATCCTGGAAAGGCATGGACATGCCATCAATTGGATAATAATTGTATATCATGTTAAAAGCTCCGCTAGGTTGGGCTAAAGCTCAACCAGGATAAACAGCAAAGTTCCTCTCAACAAACCAAATGCGAAAGCCGATTTCTTGAGCCTCTTCACAAACCCAAGCTTAAGCCTAGAGCACAAAAGCGTAAAGCTTCGGATCTTTCTTACATTCTTGTCTTCACACCGGCACCATATTAAATCCCACACAGCGCATTTCAATTGATCAGCTGAAGGAAATCGCTGGCAAAAACACAAAAACTCCATGCCGGAGAACACGCTCCGCAATGAAATTCATAAAGCAGTGATCTCTATGTTTGACTCTATGTCGTGCATGGTACACCTGAGCTACGCTGTGTTTAGGCCTTTGCAGTCACACCTTCATGGGCAGTTCAGAGTTCGCTTTGCTTCTACATAGCCCCCCCCCCCCACCCCTCTTACGCAATTATTGTACGTTGTACATCCTTGCACTTGAAAATAGTACTTAGCATTGTGTAACATCTTATCTTAGCTATCTTTGTTGCATACGGGGAAGGGTTTAATCTAACAGCTGTTAGTGCTAGGTGATTGGTTCTATCAACATCCTCACTGTACCAACAGCGATATATTGTTTCTCTTTCTTTTTCTGACAAATGTACTTCTTGTAAGCCGCTTTAGATTAAAGCATCTGCCAAATGCCCTAAATGTAAATGCACAAATGAGACTGCAACGGGAATCTTAACAGCGACTATGTTTATGTGCAGGTGGAGGGATACCAGGTGGTGTACAGCACGCTCGCAGGAGACCAGTACGACCAAGTCATCGTGCCGCGCAACGAAGAAGCCACCACCAAGACCACCCTGACAGGTGCGCCAGCAGCAGCATGTCACGTCTGACTCCATTCAACGAACCTTCATTTCAAAAGCGCTCCCCCTTCAATTATTCATCTTATTCCTCTCCCTCATAGTGACCCCGTGAGAGCGACGGCGAGTATAGGAGCCTTACAACATTCAGCCTTTCCTGTTTAGTGCTATCAGAGAGGATATATGTAGCCTGGTACTGCCAGACTCTCGTACTTCATTTAATTTGTACAGAGAGTCTGGACCTACTCAATTGACAACGTTAACTCACTCGAAGGCGGTTGTCTGTTGAAGTTTAAAACTATTGCATCTGCCCGGTGCCACTCTGGATCTGCCATAACCCATCGCTAACGTTTGGCCGGGAATCACGTTGCGCGCAAGCTGTAAACAAACCAAACACCGTGCGTGAAGATGTCCTTCAACGAGAGCTGACTTTAACGTCATTGGTCTCAGCTACTCCCTCTGTTCGCTCATTGGACGCAGAAAACGTAGACGGAGAAAAACCCACCAACGTACCGCAGACCCAGACCTACTGCCGAAGGGAAATTCAAATTGAGCTGGAAGTACTTAGGCGGGCGGAGCCAGGCTAGATATTATGTAGCCCACATGAAAAGGTGTAATAGACGCGATCACTCTCGGTGATGTGAATGCGGCAGCCAGGCTTCTTGTTACCCTGCGGCGCTATTGAATGGCTGTCACGAGAGCAGGGGTCAGCCCGGCGAGGGGGTTTGTAAAAAAAGGACAGGGTGATTTAAAGGGCACAGCCAATATAAAGGAGTCGGAGCTAGCGGTCCGCTGGGGCGTTTTGCGGTGCCACAGCATCGCTCCCCGGCCACTCTCGTTTCCTTTCATTCGCCCGCCGCACTCAGCTCTGTGTCGGGGCGCACAGCCCTGGTACTACCTCGGTGCGCATTGTGTTCTTTGTGTCCTTCTTTTATGTGTGTTTTGAAAGGGTTCCAACGAGGTAAAAGTATTAGGTATCGGTCTCACCGAGTGATCTTGAATGATACCGACAGTATGTGTTTTGGTGTGTAGCAGTAAACCATGTAATTGAGCAAAATTGTAGAGGAAATTCAGTGCATATAGATTCCCCATTTATCTGTATGGCTCTCTCTGTATGACTCTCTCTCTCTCTTCTCTCTCTCTCTCTCTCTCTCTCTCTCTCTCTCTCTCTCTCTCTCTCTCTCTCTCTCTCTCTATCACTCTCTCTGTCTGTCTCTGTTTGCGTGTCTCTCTTTCTGTCTCTCTCCCTCCCTCTCTCTCACTCTCACTCTCACCCACTCTTACTCTCTCACTCTCTCTCCATCATCTCCAATGTAGACCTGATGCCAGGTACGGAATATGGTATCGGCATATCGGCAATGCAAGGCGCCAACCAGAGTACACCAGCAACCATGAACGCCAGAACAGGTAACATAGTTTCTATTAACCCCAATGTGTTACATATCTAGGACAGTCATTGTTTATGGGGAAGCATAAAAACACCACAGACCCCTTTAGCTGCTTTGTCTTTCGAATCCCAAATTTGTTTCAGGTCAGTGCTCTTGAACAAAACCATTACGAAGAAGTGCTTTTCGAGGGAAATCGGCAGATCTAACTTTGGCAGGATGTAAATGTTTCAGTGGCTGTTTAAAATTCCAGGTTTATGTCAAGGTTTTGTAAAAGCATTTATCTCTCTCAAAAGAGAGAGAAAAATCATACATCATTAGATTCATATATTTTTTGTGCAAATCCTTTGACTAAGTGCAAACCTTTTGACACTTTAATGCTGGCTATACTTAATCCTCTAAATATGTGATTGAAATGTCTATCAGTTCCAGATAAATGTTATGTAAAACACTTCTTGGTAAAATGCTGTTGGTTGCAAGAGGAAAGTCTTCATGTTCTTTTTTTTTGGTGTCATCTTCATGCATTTGTAGCACCTGCTACAGATGTGTGAAGTTTGATGCGGGCACTCAATTCATGTCAAATCTTTTTTTTGTTGCATTTTTGTTGTATTTTTTTCATCCACGTGGATGCTATTTGCCCACCGAATGTCTTGATAGGCTAGTCCCCCTTACGCCCCCCCCCCCCCCCCCCCCCCCGTGTCTTTCGTTAGGTCTGGACGTTCCACTGGACCTCACCGTCACCGCCTCGACAGACAACACCATCACTCTGGTGTGGGGCGTGGTATCAGGCCCAATCGATCACTACAAAGTTACATACACATCGTCCTCCGGCACCACCACTGAGGTAACTGGTCCACAGTCGGCCGGATGGGTGAATGGGTGAATGGTTAGATGGCTGGGCTGTTCAGTGGATAAATGGAGCACGGATAAGAAAGATGGATGGGAGGCAGCGAGGATGGATGCACATGTGGAGGATTGATGGATAAAGCGTGGATGGACATACGGAGGTAAAGTTAATACATAGGACCGATTGAGGAGCCGCCAGGGACCCATATCAGATAGAAAAAGAGCCAGGTATGACAGCTACGAAGATAAATATACGTCTAACCCATTTTTTCTTTTGCGAAACAGCCATCCGGGATCGACACGGCCGTTCATCTTCCCTGGCTTTTAACTAGCGCCCTCATCTTTTTTCTCTTCCTTCAGAAAACTGTTCCTAAGGATGTAACGACCACCACTCTGACTGATCTAGAGCCCGGCACGGAATACACCATTACCGTGGCCGCGCGGAGGGGGAGGCAACAGAGCACCGCCGCCACCATCGATGCCTTCACAGGTAGCGTAGCATAGGCATGTTGAGATACGCACCCCTATTGATTTGGACCGGCCCTTAAAGTGATTACCATTGCAAAAAAGATCTATATCTTTTCTTGTCACGCTTTGTGTATGCAATTGAATGTCTGTACTAACTGAAAAATGTTTTTTGGAAGACCTTGAGGATTCAATGGCTGGGTGCTGCGGCACAGCGTTACTTACTTGCCATTATCCAATATAATGACTTCGGCTCACAGTTTGTTCATAGGAAGTTATGAACGATTTCGTTGTGGCACTTGGTCAGGGTAGTGGAGCTAGCTTTGGGAACAGATGAAGACCTGAAAAAGACAAAGTTGTTTAAAAAAAAAGTATATGCGGCCGAAGGGTAAGTAAAATCCAAAGAAAATCGACTCTGAGAGTCTTTGAAAGAAGTAATTAGCCTAAGTAAATCATTCCCAGGAGCTAATGACCGGGTGTTCTCTAATTGCGCCGGTAAATGCATCAGTGTTTCTTCTTTTTCTACATTCCCATTCCTTCCACCCCCGTTCTCCTTCTCGCTAGCTTCCACCCACTTGCTCACCTTTTGTCTCTCCCCTGCACCCCCATCTCTCTCTCTGCACCCAGGAGATCATTTCATCCATAAAGGCGTTTGGCTTTTTCCGAGAGCCCATTTTCATCCATCAACCCCTTCTGACTCCCCTTCCCTATTTTGGTCGGGATCTATTAAGTTGAGCTGTTTATATTAAACGGGCTGGGGTAGGGGGGACGGGGGTCGACTGTGATTGTCTTCAGGATGCCACGCGGTGGCATGATCTGACATGTGTCGATCCACTGTGAGGATCCGCCGTCCCCGTGCGTCAAACGGCGGTCCCCGCTGTCAGCGGCCGCCTAATTGGCTGTCGTTCCCCCCCCCCCCCCCCCCCCCCCCCGAGTCATTCCCCTCCGGTTTCGTGACCCCAACGCCTTCGTCGCCGTAGTCACGATAATGATCACCGCCGTCGTTCCGTTGTCGCCTTTCTTACTTTTGACCTCCTTTAACAAACACGATCCTTGTCAGAGAGGAGGGTGAGGAGATTAGAGGGAGAATATCCTGATAAAAAAGACAAACAAGACGACGCGTGGAAGGGACTGGATGATGAGAGAGAGAGAGAGAGAGAGAGAGAGAGAGAGCCTTGAATGGTTGACTCCGCCGTCAGTGTGTGAATTGATTCCTAATTGCTATGAGGCTAGCGATACACGTCCAAACGCAAGGCAGCGTAAGGGCAGCCACCTTGCGTTGCAGGAGGGTTTGCGTTTCTCCTCGTAGATGTGCGGTACAACCAAGGACCGTGTTCAGTAAAATAGAGAGAGAGAGAGAGAGAGAGAGAGAGAGAGAGAGAGAGAGAGAGAGAGAGAGAGAGAGAAATAAATAATGAATGGCCTGTCAGGAGCTGTCATTCCCGCCCATCCGCTGTTTAATCGGCCATGTTGGCAGCGTCTGTTAAACGGTGTTTGGATGAACTCGTCTTCCTGAGCGGCTCTGGGATTAGGCCTCGCTCCTGAAGGGACCTGGTAACGAGTGCACCTCCAGAGTGGCCACTTGTCCTTCTAACTTTAAGTGTCCAGGTGTCACTTAAGGGCAGAGCCATCAGGCCGCAGATGAGATGCTTTTATCCCCCCACCAACATTTTCTATGTTCTTTCCATTCCATGTATTTTCAACACCTCCAGCGCGCTGCCTCAGAACTGTTCCTCGATAACACCTCATACTTTCACTCTCACATCTACACATCTCGGCAACTTCAAGGTTGTGCCAATGTGTGGAAGTTCCTTTGTTGTTTTTTCATCAGCAGCCCAGATGGTGTGTGAGTTCTACGACAAATGCAAATTAAACCATCGTCCTGTTAATGAGTGATCTCATTATCATCTCCTATTTGTTTCACCATCATGTGAACCACCATCGTCTTCATCCTCACTTCCATCAAGACAACCTACCGACTGTTTTTTTGGCCGACTTTGTTAACTTGTGCGTACAATTTGAAGTATTTTGACTTGGAATTCTTTGAGTTCCGATACAATCATGAACTGCAATGTGTTATGAACGTAGCAACCTTCAAGAAGTAACAAAACACAACAAAAGATAAACAACTTACTGGTATTTCCATCGGTGCTGGACTCACATCCAACAACGAATCCCCAGGCATCCAACAGACTCTAACCAGTTAACCTTCACCACCTTTGTGAGGCAAATCATCAATTATTCATCTTCATCATCACCAGCTGCAACACACCCTTCATCATCTCCATGACAACCCTCATGGCATCCTCATGACAACCCATGGTTGCATTCTCATCACCATCTCTTCACCATTATCGGCACCGACCCCACGTCTCCATCGGGAGGGGGGGGAGGGGGTGTGGCTTTCCATCAGGGTGCGACCCCCTGGAGTGACCCCCCCCCCGTTTTGTGCCCGGTCGCCCGTCCCTCCCAGGCATCCGGCCCGTGACCCACCTCTACCTGTCGGACGTGACGTGGGACTCGGCGGCGGCGGCGTGGAGCGCTCCGGCGCCGCCCGCCGACCTCTTCATCCTCAGCTACGCCTCGGCCGACGGCACGGACACCTCCAAGGTGACCCTGGAGGGCTCCAGGACCCGCTCCCTGGTGCAGGGCCTACTGCCGGCCACGCACTACACTGTCAGCCTGATCACCATCCAGGGCGACGCCACGTCCGAGCCCGTCGACGCCCCGCTCACCACAGGTGAGTCTCCGTCGCCGCGGGGACGGGCCCGAAACGTTAACCGATAACCGAAAGTTAACCGATCCCTTCGCGGCAACCGAAAGGGGATGGATGGAGGCGGGCGGTTGGCTGCCGTGTGTGTGGGTGTAGCCGGCGGATACACTATGTGAGCTGAAGGCAAGTCTATTTGCATAACGCCTTAATCACGATGACAAGCTGCTCCAAATGACCTCCCGGGAATACACGGACGACGACGGAGGTTTGGAGGTTGGACGACCGGGGTTTGACCGACACAACCCTTGTTTTTCTCTTGAGTCTTAAACCGTGCGGTTCGAGATTCAATTCCATCAGCACTCGCTGGCTGACGTCGATTTTGATCCGTCTGCACACAAAACAAAAAACTGCGAGTTTCCCATGGCGATGTCGATTTCCAATAACGGTCATTGCGTCGCGTATCGATCAGCGCTGCGGCGGCCCTGTCACCGGTGGAATAATAAAGGCGTGCGGTTGGCTGGCCTCACGGCTCGCTGAGGGAGAGAGAGCAGCAGCAGCGGAGGTGGAGGTGGTGGTGGTGTTGGAGGTGGTGGGGGCGTGGGGACAGCAGCAGCAGGAGTCAGATGAGGCTGCTGATTTACTGGAGCTAAAGTGCTGACCCTGTGCGGCTAGGTCGCTGATACCAACCTCCACGGCCACATCTAAAGGATATTTGAAAATGTGCTGACCTGGAAATGTGCGTACTAATGAGGGGCAATGATGGGGAGTAAAGAGAGAATGGATGAGAGATGAAAATAGTTCCATTCACATAGATGCAAAGACAAAAACTTTCACATGCTAACTTAAACTTTAAGACCTGCAGAAACGTGGTTAGAAAAGTTAAATTAGCTCTAAAGAAAGGTTCCTTTTGTCAGCACGGGCATGTCGTCAGTCTTTCCCATCTATCCATCAACATTTACCTGTGGGCTTCTCCCAACCCCTGATGCGTCCATGCGATCTAATGGGCCCATGTGTTGCTGCTGGATGCAAATTGCCTGCCGCTGAGTGGACTTTCTGGTGCTTTGAACTTAACTGCCCTGAGAGGAGAGAGTAAACAAAAGGCAACGGTGAACACTGTGGAAGAGTGGCTTTCCAGGAATACTAACACAGAGAGAGTGTCAATTAAAAGTGTCGCCAAATTGCATCAAAGTCCATCCAAGTTATTAGTAAAAAGTAAAAGATAAGGATAATGGATAACGAATGGTGGCGTCGTGAACAAATTACACTGCGTTTTCAAAAGCTGTGGAAGGGGATTATTATATTTCAGATTCATCCCCAGGCCTTACAGTACAGCAGACTTGCGCTACACTTTTCTATCTCCCTCACCCATTGTCTTGGGTTGGTAGAGAGAACCACTAACCCATACAAACACACACATGCACGCACACGCAGGCACACACACACACACACACACACACACACACATTCACCTACCCATACACGCAAACACCGGCACACACACACGTGCACGAACACACACACACACACGTGCACGAACACACACACACACACACACACACGTGCACGAACAAACACACACAATTGCATTGCTGCTGTTTTCTTTCTCGCCACCCTTCATTTGTGCGTTAATGTGTCGATGTGCGCAATCCTGTCACCAATTAGCCTTGTTTGGACAGGAATAGGGGGATTGGGGGAGGGGCCTGTCAGAAACAGATGTCGCTGCATTGAGCCTGCCGTTCACACCTGTAATGTCTGAGACAATCAGAGAGAGAGAGAGAGAGAGAGGGAGAGAGGGGGAGAGAGAGAGAGAGAGAGCAGTCTCATTTCCTTAGGCTAAGAAAGGAGTGGGCGGATGCACTCTATGTTGTCGTCAAGCGCACTTTGAGTATTTTTCAGATTCATCGCTCCTCTTTGTTGTCTCCTACCCTCTCCAAGATGTGATTGTATAGGGTTATAAATATGTAGAGGAGAGGCGGTTGAGGTGCACTCCTCCCACAGCTTGACCAGGGTTGTTTGTTTGCTGCCTATGTTAATTTGTGCTGCTTTTGTTTCAGAGTATATTTGTTTGAGAGTCTATAGCAGGGGTACTCAAGTAGAAATGATGAGGGGCCACAATTTTTTTTTTCAGTGACTCAAGGGGCCGGTCTGTATACGTGTGACTGAGGCCGATATATGCTCTGTTTTAGACGTAACGCGTAAGCACGTAAGATACATAACCCCCCCTTGCGCGGTAAAATATCCCCCCTTACGTGCTTAAGTGCGTCGGCCATAATTCCTGACTATGCGACTAAAACACTACGGCCCTACGCAGCTCGCAAAGACTGTGATTGGCCAGCTAACCACATCCTTTCAGGAGTCTCACATTTCCGGTTTTACAGCATAATAGCGCCATTTTTAAAAGGCTGTGACAGAAGCAAATGAAGAATTTTGAAGAAGGAGAAGAAGAAAACACAAGAACGAATTATGATAATTATAAATATAAACAAGCCAGCGATTTCCACTTCCATGCCCACAGATTCGTTCGTTGCTCCCCCTACTGTTCTGGCGGAGAATCCCCTTGCAACACGCGCAATCCTTAAGGAACCTTAAAGGAACCGTGAATCAAAACTTGTCTAAAACAAGTCCCTTGTGTAAATTACGTGCTTACGTCTCTGCGTCTAAAACGACCCTAAATCGGCCTTGACTGCTGCTGAGATGGACTGTCTGCCTCGAGTTTGGGAGGGCTGGAGCGGTCTGTGGGCTAGAGTGCTATCTGTTTATCGTTGCAACCCCCAGCCTCGTATTGAGATCGCGGCGCGCGGTTTCAAAATAAGAGCGCCCAGCACGATTATTATTATTATTATTTTTTTTTTAATAATTAAAAAAACTTTTCAAAACAGCTCGAGGGCCATTAATAGACACCCCGCGGGCCACAAAAGGCCCGCGGGCCGCTACTTGAGTATGACTGGTCTATAGGAACCATAGGATGGCATAGGACAACGTCATTGGAAAACCAGTAGCCTTAGCTCGACCTATGCCCAACCAGACCATGTTTGTGCACGTTAAATAACACTTTTAATGACGAAAATTATTGAAGCCTTCACTTACCCTAACCCCCCCCCCCCACACACATATTGCAAAAATAGTGCTTAGCATCCTGTAGCATCTTACCCTAGCTATCTTTGATCTATACGGGGAATGGGTTAACCTAACTATTGTCAGTGCTTTGCACTTGGTTCTATAAACATCCTTACTATACCAACAGCGATATGTTGTTTCTCTTTCTTCCGATAAATTTACTTTTTATAAGTGTCTTTGGTTAAATGCGTCCCAAATGCCAAAAATGTAAATGTATATGCATTGTTCTTACCACCAGTCAAAGGCTAAACCCAGGATTTTAGGACGGTTGGTATATAATGGACACCTGCACCGATCTTCATGCATGTGTTTGTGGTTTGATACCTTATTACACCATCCCCCGTTCACTGTTTACTACGAGTCTTTACTACGAGTCTAATGAGGCGTCATTAGGATTGCATTTCTACATCGTTTTCACTTTGCATCCAAGACTATGTTCTTTGTGATGATTGAACACCAAGCCGAACACAAGCACAAGGCAATACACCCAACACAAGGGAAAAAAAACGTATTTCTCTCTACTTAGTAAGACTCTAGGTCACACTAAGCTGCTTCCCCTTCCAAGTAAAAACGAAACAAAAACAAAAAACAGGAAAGCGACAGAACATAACCTCTCGCAGCTCGCTCTCGCAAACTAAACATAATTAGCAGGATATGCACACATGAATAATCACAAGTTGTTTAAAGTGCTGGAGTATTCCATAGCCGCAGAATTGAAATGAGCCCGCGGCCAGGGAGTTATTAATGGCCCCCTCTTCTGCATGTGACTAGCAGCCATTTTTCTTTTGGAGATATGAGCGAGGGGCTGAGGTGGTTGGTTTAAAAGCTGTGCCCATCTGGCTCGCTGTCCACAATGCGAGGCTATCTTTCACTGCCTTTAGTTTACCCTCTCACTCGCTCTTACTCTCTCTGTCTCTCTCGCTCACTTTTTCTCACTCGCTCATTCCCTCACTCATTCCCTCTCTGACTCTCTTTCTCACTCTCTCTGTCTCTCTCTCGCTCTCTCTAACTCTCTCTAGCTATCTCTCCCTCTCTCTCGCTCTCCCTCTCTCTCTCTCTCTCTCTCTCTCTCTCTCTCTCTCTCTCTCTCCCGCTCTCACTTTCTCTCTCTCTCTCTCTCTCTCTCTCTCTCTCTCTCTCTCTCTCTCTCTCTCTCTCTCTCTCTCTCTCTCTTTCTCTTTCTCTCTCTCTCTCCCCCTCTCTCTCCCTCTCTCTCACAGTATATCTCGTCAGAAGCTATACCAATGGCCATCAGCTTCATTGTTTGCTGACATTGTTTGGGCGCCAAGCTTTTCCATGAAAACACTGGCTCCCAGGGGACTTATGAACAAACTGACAACAAGGTTAATCTCATCTCGGTGAACTGGGCACTTTTTCCACAACAAACGCCTCCTCGTGGGACGGATTAAAACAGTGACAAGCTTGATGTTTAAAAAACGAAAATATGAAAATAAAATAAACAAGCTCAATAAACACGGCCTAATAGGTTTTGCTGTGACGTGCAAAGGACAACTCTGATTATGCAAATAGCTCCAAGCGAATAAGTATATACACAGGGTAAAATGATTTATGTAACGGGAGGTGAAGGGTCTTGTCACAGAAGCCCCTCACACAACGTATTAACAACAACAACATTTAACATGTGCACTTTTCATTCTACTTACTTTGACGGGGGATCAAACTCAGTGCTTAATGGTCCGAGAGTTCATCGTCCCCCAACAGAGGGGATAGTGTTAAAAATACTGCAAAAAAAACCAATTTCTCGGTTCTCGGTCTTCATGCAGTAGGAGAGGTGATGAGCACAGCGCGTTGCGTGCGGTGCACTGCAAGGTGGTGCAAGCGGTCCGCTCACTTAGCAGTTGAATAGACGTCATCTTTTGGTTGGTGAACCTTAATTGGTTACTGCTGATGGGCTTCAGCAAGGGCGGTAACACACTGTTAACCTGAGAGCCTTCCTCAAGTTCAGCTGTGACCTGCCGTCTTTGAAACACAACGTTTGGCACTCGCCTCCCTCTTGAGTTTTTTTTCGTGACAGCTATTCTGTTGGGCTGCTCAACAGGAGCCTTCCTCAGAGGCTACAGATATCTGGGAGATGTGGTCGATCTTGCAGGAGTACTTTAAACCCGTTTTCGGGCCGCTCAGATAATGAACCCGCTGGGCAGCTTGTCTGCCTGAACGGCGACCCTCGGAAACAACTGAGTGCAATGATATTCTACCTGCCCTCCAGGATGCCATCACACACTTTCCTGTGATCTTAAACTGTGCTATTGCTCGCTCTCACTCTCTTTCTCTGTCTCTGTCGCTGTTTCTCTCTCTCTCTCTCTCTCACTCTGTCTCTCTCTCTCTCTCTCTTTCTCTCTCTCACTGTCTCACTCTCTCGCTCTCTCTCTCTCTCTCTCTCTCTCTCTCTCTCTCTCTCTCTCTCTCTCTCTCTCTCTCTCTCTCTTTCTTTTTCTCTGTTTCTGTCGCTGTTTCTCTCTTTCTCTCTCTCTCTCACTGTGTCTAACTCTATCTCGATTGCTCTCTCTCTCTCTCTCCTTCTCTCTCTCTCTCTGTCTCTGTCTCTCTCTTTTTCTGTCTCTCTCTCTCTATTTCTCTCTTTCTCTCTCTCTGTCTCTCTTATTGTCCCTCTCTCACATGTTTAGGCATGGACCCTCCCAAGGAGATCACCATGTCTCTGGTAACGGAGGATTCAGTGACCATCTCCTGGATCAAACCACTGGCCCCCTTCGACTACTACAAGATGTCCTACCAGTCGGCTCGAGGTAGGACTGACACAACCTGCTCACCAACGGTTGCCCACCTCGTCCTCCTCATCAGCACATCTGTGTCTCAGAGGAAGGAGGACGCCACCATTGTGCATTAGTTTCGTTTTTTTTATGGAAGTGTTAAAGTGTTTTTGAGTGGGTGAGGCCCACACCGTGGACATTGGCAGTAGGAGGGGAATAATGCATTTGTGTAATCGTGACTATCACCTTGACATCACCCTCTGTTCATTTTGAACCGTGGGCCATATTTACTAAAGAGTTTTCACAGCTTCCAAACAAACAGGGGAACAGCTGCAGCTTCAACCGTATCCTATATTCTGTGAAACACACAACACAACCCAACACGCAACACAACATACCATTAGCAACATCAACTACGCCGCGTACATCAAACTCTAACGCACGCACATTGAACGCAGACACCTCTAAACACGCAGTCAGCGAGCCAAATAGATCTGATGTTTACGGCTGATTCCGACGCGATTGATGTCATTAACTCTGCTGTTCCCTACGCAGGACGAGTGGACAGCCTGGTAATTGACAGCGACGTCACCAACTACACCTTGTCCAGTCTGTTCCCCGCCACCGAGTACGAGATCAGCCTCACGGCCGTGATGGGCAGCCAGGAAAGCAAAGCGGCCGGCACGGCTGTCTTCACAGGTGAGGAGACGCGCTAAGGGAACCCAACACCCGGAAGCCCCTTTCCCACCGGACACAAACACTAGCATCGACCACTCAGTGTTGTCTTCAGTGGAGAGGGTTGCAGTCTGCGTTTGTGATTCAAGATCGGCGCTGATGGAAACAGTGATTGACACCTTGGTGGACTTGCACATTTCAGCCTCTGTTTTCAAACGCCTTGTCGTGCGTTTGAGTTCCGGACGTTGGCGTGTCAATAGAGGGAATTAACGTGCAACAAGGATTCTGCTCTTAGCAGCGATTTTGAAAAAAACACACCCAATATGTAACAGATACAAAATGGAAGTAACACTTTCACTGGCTCCATGGTGATTTCCGGTGTTTGCCGACCGTGTTAAGTCGTGAGGTCGAATGTGACACACCAGAAGAAAAACAAAAGGGCATCCTAATTGACTGGAGAGCAGACAATCGCCGTTTTTTTTGCAAGTTTCCAGCATTTAGAAAAACAGCAAACATGCTCTGAGTGTGGTCTTACAAAACAAACAATACAATACAATTAAAATAAAAAAAACTTGCTAATGTAGTCTGGAGAGATTGCAGTAAAAAACACAAGCGTGGTAAGTCTCAAAACACGTCCGCAACACAATGGTAATGCAGTGCAACTTTCAAACGTCCAAAGATTTCATTTTAAGAGGACGGCATTTGGAAAGCTCATCGAAAGCGTACGCTGGCTGACCCACCACAAGCATAAGTGCACGTCGTAGACACACTCAAGGGCCTTGACGGATGCTGAAAGAGATGCCGTGCTTGCTGTGTGTCGCGGCAGATGGAACAATTTGCTTCTTCAACCAACAATTCCTCGCCATTTGATAATGGAAAGAGTAGCTTGCTGTGACGCCCCTTTTCTTCACAGCCATTCAACTCTGAAGCACACCCTTAACATCGCACAGAAACACACAGACACACACACACACACATACACACACACACACACACACACACACACGAGTGCGCCAACAGCTACACACACAGTACACACATAGCTTTGCACTAAGGTTAACAAAGCTAACACATTTCCATTGTAAATAACATTTCCATTTATATTTATTAGGCCTATCCTAAACTCCCACACAAAAAAAAGTCATTTTCTCTGAACACATATCCAGCATATGTATGCATTCTTTATATGAAGTCTGTGCATCCATTTTCTAGAGTGTCTTTGTGTGCACATGTTATTGAGACAGAACAAAAGGGAGAGAGGGACAAAGAGAGAAATAGAATTGAAGAGGGTTGAGCATGGAGAAGGTTGGCTTGCATTCCAATGTCAATATCTCCCTCTCGCTCTCTCTTCCTCTCTCTCTCTCTCTCTCTGTCTCCCTCCCTCTCCACCCCTTCTTACAGATGCACTATTTTCGTCTTGTGATCTTTCTTGCCTGCCATGCCTTCTTATTAAGCCACTTTCTATGGCAGACTCATTGCGTTAACAATGAAGCATAGCCAATGGTGCTGTTAACAGCTAAATAGAACGTTGCTCTATCGTCAGGCTCATTAGAAAGGGGGAAAATAACAGTTTCTGGCAACGCATAATGCTCTTGTAAGGGACATGCAAATGTTGCATGCAAAATATAGTTTTGCTCTTTTTAGAGTGAAGGCACCATTAGTTTGCACATTGCTTCAGTGTGGAGGTCGTTGGATTTTGTTATGAAAGCCAGTCAGAAGAGATCGAAATCTGAGGAAAGACAGGAGAACGCATCGAGGCACATTCAACCATTTACAACCAAACTTTTATTTTGTTCATAGGAATGAGACCGTGGGCTCGCTGGCCGTGTTTAGAGGCACGTTCAAAGAGCTAACAACAGTGCTCATTAAAAATAGATCTGGATCATGTGAGATTCAGAAAGGGCGAATGAAACACTTGCTATGTGTCCCGTTTTTTGTCATGTTGATGGTGTGTAATTGGCATTAGTGAAAGGCCATCACATGGCCACAAATAGGACACCAATAGAAACATAGGGAGTGATGACGACAGAGAGAGTAAGGAAGACCAAGCAAGGGAGAAAAAATAGGAACAGATTTTTTCAATGGACTACAGACGTCGGGGTCAGAGGTCACATTACCGGGAAGTCAAAGCAAAACAAAACGAAGAAAAGGTAATAAAAGAAAGGGACAGAAGAGAACTGTGTTGGAGGTAGTGAGTGAACAAAGTGCAAGCAAGACAGACCCAAACCAACAATCAAAGAAAAAACAGGAGACAGGAAGAGGGGAGAAAAAGCCTCCATTTTGGTAACACAAGAACACCCTTTTAAACTATTATACACACACGTCATATTCTGGAGGATGCATGCACACACTGCACACACACACACACACACACACACACACACACACACACACACACACACACACACACACACACACACACACACAGACAGACAGACAGACAGACAGACAGACAGACAGACAGACAGACAGACAGACAGACAGACAGACAGACAGACAGACAGACAGACAGACAGACAGACAGACAGACAGACAGACAGACAGACAGACAGACAGACACACCTTACACTATCCACACACTTTATATTGAGGAAGATGCACGCATACACTGTACACACACACACACACACACACACACACACACACACACACACACACACACACACACACACACACACACACACACACACACACACACAAACACAACTTAAACTATGATACACACTTGTCATATACAGAAAGACAAATACATACATTGTACACAAACACAAACTCACTCACTTAAGTGTGCAGACATGCACACACACACACACACATTCTTTATCAAATACTTTTTTGCAAACAAACACACACGCACACACACAACCATACACACACAGACTATACATAGATACAAAGAGAGCCAATGATCGATCCGATGCTGCTGTTGTTTTAAGCTGCCAAGCATAGTTAAACAGGCACACATTGACTTTAATGGGTGGGCCGGGAGGGACAGACCCTGGAAAAAAAACACAGAATGTGTCCGATAAAATACGTGAAACGAAGTGCAGCAGGTTCTGTTGTTTGCTGGTTGGAATAATTGGCAGGAAATAAAAAGAGGTGCACGGACTAATTGCCACAGGGACCGCCTGTTGAAATGTTCAAGGATTTCTCTCCTGAGCGTGAATGTTGCACTTGTTTTTGGTGAAGGAATCTTTCGAACCATTAACTGCACACTGTTACACTTGAACATATTGCTCAACTGTTCCCCCCTAAAACACTCAGATGGCAGACATTCTGACGACACATCCTTAAGGGGATATACATTCACATATTCTACGTTCAGACATCGTCTTCAAATAATCAACACATCGAGAAATTGACTTCCTATCAGTGCTTTTCTCTGTGGTCCTCAACTCAATTTCTCACACAAAAACATTGACTCACATGTAATATGTATGCATTACACGATAACATTATCATACTCCTCGGAAATAACGAATACCCTTGCTTGTTTTTTGTTTTGAAATCTTTTTACTGGCTCTTCTCCGCTATCTTTGATGCAAATTAAATTAGCTCGGCCAGCCTCCACATAATTAAATTCAAACATGCACCAAGAGAAGTAATTATTCTAATAATAACTTATTTGTAATATAACTAATTATTCAAATCAAAGTTGTTCTACCTGCACACTACACTGATAAGATTGACTTAAATTAACCAATCTGTGCTAATTAAAGATCAGTTTCTGCATCTGATGATGGGGAGGGGGGAGTTGGGGGGTTGACTGTAATATTAATCCCAACCTCGCCCTTCAGCTCATGTGCGGGAATCCTTGTCCTTTTCTTCTTCTTCTTCTTCTTCTTCTTCTTCTTCTTCTTCTTCTTCTTCTTCTTCTTCTTCTTCTTCTTCTTCTCCTTCTTCTTCTTCTTCTTCTTCTTCTTCTTCTTCTTCTTCTTCTTCTTCTCCTTCTTCTTCTTCTTCTTCTCCTTCTTCCTCTTCTCCTCCTTTTTATTCTTCTTCTTTCCTCCTTCTCCTCCTCCTCTTCTTCTTCATCTGTTCTCCTGGCTGTCAGCAAGCACACGTCTTCTGACGACTCACTCCAGCCTCTGCCTCCTCAGACCGTGGAGACTGATCTGTTCCCTCTTCCCTTTCCTTTCCTCTCCTAGCGATGGACATGCCCGCCGAGCTGACGGCCCTCAACATCACACCGCAAGGAGCCCTCCTGCGGTGGAATCCGCCCATGTCCGACGTCGACAACTACGTCCTCACCCTCACCCACAGCCAAGGTAAACACTCTCCCCCCGATGTCTTCTCCAAGTCCACAGCCGGTTAGACGCTCTTCAGTTCGAAACTAAACCATCCGTGGAAGCGGAGAGGGTGTAGCCAAAAGAATCCACTGAATGCACAAATGCGTTTCAGGGTCAAATATATCAGTACAGTTGAAGCAGAGTACCGAATGGATGAGCGGCTTGCAACCAAAGCCAGGCCAGGCCGTGATAAATTACCAACAGGTCCTAGCCTGCATTAGCTACCGGGCCAAAATATGAGGGTACAAAATAAAAAAGTGTCAGATACATTTTGTGTTGTGTCGTAAAAGCACCTGGGGCGGCCTGTTGTTTGACAACATGGAAGTATTTATCGATCCAGCCACACGGTCAAAGCCATTTCGGGTTTTCAAACACCCTCCAACGATGCTAGTCTGTTGATGGATGGAAGAAGATGGATGTCAGGTCGACCTAGTTGGAGGAAGAAGTACCTGTGCTAGATACCGTTACACACATCAAACATGCTTCTAGAGCGTTGAATTTGTTATATGATTTATATGTATACTAAAGTGTCCATGGCCAACATTCACCCCCTTAATATCATCCTCATGAATAAAATCATCATCATTGATTTCATTCCCCCGTCCAAAAAAGTAAGCTGTACCCGGAAGGACCCGGAAACGTTGCGTTGGGCCGTGACTCGTCTCGGGGTAGTGTATTCATTCACCGAGTGACAGATCAACTCAGTCAACGTGTCTATTTACAGACCCTCCCCCTCAAGGCGACGTTGCCAAGTGTATGCAGATCTCAACTCAATATCCCCATCCCTCCGAGCCACACAGCCAAGTGTTGGCCAGCTGGCTTCTGACCAGGCCATGTCATTATCATCGTTTATAATCTCTCCATGCAGCGCTTCCTTATCCATTTGCTTCGTGTTTTAGTGGGGCAGTCTATTTTAGAAGAAGAGGACCAGAGGGTAGAATTGTGCAAGTGGGCATTGGGGGGTGGTCTGTGCGTGTGTGTTGGGGGGGGGGGGTCACTTAGAGAGGGAATAAATAAATATATCATTATATTTATTGATATTCCCAACCTTGTGTTTCTGGTTCCTATGACTACTCTGCTCTCCCTTCAACGGTGCCTTTGAAACTAGGTTGTGCAGCTCTGTCCAACGTCTCCTTCAAGTTCCAAACTCCAACGCATGCTTTGATGCGTCCTCAGACTCGCTTTGTAAATGGCTTTGGATGAAAGCGTAGCCCGCTGAATGACTCAATGTATGACATGTCGGGCCGTCCCCGTGTCTCACCGGGTGGAGCGTGTACCATTACGGCTCAGTCCCAATCGCAGCGACGCGGGTTCGATTTCCCGCCCGTGGTCCTTAGCCTCATGACTTCCCCTCTATCTCCCGTACCTTCCTGTCTAGCTCACTATATAACAAAGCAAAAAAATTTGTGCTGTCAATCGATTAAAATATTTAATCGCGATTAAACGCATTAATGTGATAGTTAACTCACGATTAATCGCGAGTAATCGTGATTAATCGTAAATCTTTTTTCTACGCTAAATATCCCTTGATTTCTTTGTCCCACTAATTGTTCTCATTTTAATGGTCTTATCAACATGGAGAAGTGCATCGGCTTGCCTTGTGCAAATGTTTTTTTATTGATAACAACATTGGCATATACTGATCAAAACAGGACGATACAAAAAAAATGCCTATAGTGCAATTAAACGATGAACATACAAACATACTGCCTTGAACATAGCAGTCAGGCTACTCCTTCTTTGTTTTGAGCTTAAGAAAAAAAATAAAATAATAATAATAATTAAAATAATAAATTGCGTTAATCGCGCGATAAAAAAATTAACGCTGTTAAAATTGTTTTGCATTAACGCCGATAATAATGCGTTTAACTGACGGCACAAAAAAAATTGCTAAATAAAAAAATGTCTCATGGTACATGTGCAAAGGGAGAGAGACCCATACTCTCTGTGTGTGTGTCCGTCCCCAGTGACCACAGACACCGTCCTGGTTGAGAGCAACAGGCAGGACCACCAGCTGGCCAGCCTCAGGCCCAGCACCACCTACTCCGTGGCCCTGTACGCCACCAAGGGCCCGCTCACCAGCGGCACCGTCATCACCAACTTCCAGACACGTAAGCCTTGGGATTCTCAGGGTCATCAATTGGCATTTTATGCATACAGTCGGCAGTTGAAGTGATCCGTGTTTTATCTCTTTCTCTTTTTTACGGTTCACATTTCAAGAAATGTTTTTGTTTGTTTTTTTTTATCTGCAAACTATACGGTTTGTATACTCGGATGGCTAAAATCGTGACTAGACAATGACTCTCTATAGACTATTGAGTCACAGCAGAATAACGACTGATACAACACACACATCATACCAGGAGAGCTGTTAACCGAACTCCATGCCTTGCTAAAGGACATGGAAGGATAATTGTCTGTCTTGAAAGACTGCTGTCCTGCTGGGTTGAACCCCAGTACTCTCCTCCATGTCCTGCATGATGAAAAGCCTTTATCCATTGGGGATATATGGGAATTAACAAGGGAGGTTTGCATGGAGTGCCCATGTTTGTGTCTGTTTGTGTGTGTGTGTTGTTTGATTGTGTCTGAACATTTGTGCGTGTCGGCATGTGCGTGTGTGCGTGCTCATGCTCTTGCATGTGTGTGTGTGTGTGTGTGAGTGTGTTTTGTTTGTGTTTGAACATTTGTGTGTGTGTGTGTGTAGGCGTGTGCGTGTAAACGTGCGTGTGCTTTTTCATGTGTGTTTGTGTACGTGTGCGTGTGCGTCTACTTTTGCTGAACCGAGACTGCAAAACTTTACTATGAGTTCTTAGGAGACGTGTTGGGTAGGCAGAAGCGTTTGTGTGTCTCTCCGGGGAGGATGATGAGGCGACGTAGTTACCTGCCTTTCTCTTTTGCAGAGCGAACCGAGGCAAAAAAACACTGAACTCCTACGCGAGGGTTCTTAATTGTAGAGCGGGTGGGGGGGGGGGGGACTCAAAGCAGACATAACAACAAAAAACCCAGGGGCCTCCCAATTTTCCTTCTTACTTTCACAATGCCTAATACCGGGCTGACGCGACTTCACAGGTAAAGCAGCCGGCTGGTGTGTAGGACGCTGTGTCGGAAGCAGTTGTTGTTGAGACGTTCAGAGGTTGGCCGTTGGCTGACGAGCGCAGGCTCACGCTGTTCTTTTAAAACTGGAGAAAAAAAAGGCGGACAAAGAGCGAAACAAAAACGCTAAATATAACAAGCAGTTCCATCTCGCACAAAACAAATGCTCCTTTTCTTTGTGCGCGTGACAGGCGACAAACAAAACAGCGGAAACATACAGAGCTAATAATTAGAAGCCCATCAAGCAGAACCCAACATTTCTCTTTCCAATGCTGCGAGCTCTGCTTGGGCTAGTAGAGATTACTTTATTTGTATTTCTCATCCATCTCATTTTACTCCTGAGCAGTTTTGACGGCAGTTATCAATACGACTTGAAAAAGAGTGAATCTGATCAGGCGGAACCGCCGAAGTCAACAAACACTTAAAGTAACCAAAATGCTGACTAACAAACGTCGGGGAGTAGGAAATAGTTCTTTCCCTATCCACCCTCCCAGCCCACAACCTTTTCCCTTTTATCTCACAGAATTCATAATGGAATTGTGCATTCGCTTAGTGCTGACTGCAGCGACCGAGCAAGGCGTTTCCTCGTTGTGTTCGTTGTTTTGTTCTATGCAGCCTACCTCGCATCAACTTATGCTTGTGTTTGAAGAAACAGCAACTCCGAGGAATAGTTAAAAACTTTTATTAATGTCTTAAGGGGAATTATAGCTTTAGCTAATTAGGTAATTTTAGATAATTCTGCAATTTCTAATTATGAATTTGAAGGACATCAAACATCGCTAAATGTATAAATGCCTTCCTCATGTGTTATCATAAGCGCTTACTTTGATTACTTTTTGCATCTGCTTCTCATAATGACATTCAAATCAAACTGAAACTAACGGAAACTAATCAGTTTGTATAAATATAGCCGATAAGAGCATTATTTCCCATGCTGTAAGTCAATTTGCTCTAGTACAAAGTACAAGAATAAACATTTGTTAAAACAGTTAAAATAATTATTCAGTTATTGCTTTTTGGGTTTCATTTCATTCCACATGGGAGAGACAATTCAATGATTGCACAAAGGGAGCTAATCCCTGAGTTTAATAAAGTAAGACTCTTTAGAAAAACCTCATTTATGAGGACTTTTTACCACCAATTTAATTTGTACCAAGAGATTAGAGATGATTGGTCTTCCTCAGCTACTTAAGTGGCAGCTCTGAAACAATGCACTAATATGATCCCTATGTTGTGGCTCGTATACGCACGCATACACACACACAAACACACAGACACATTCTCACATACAAACACACACACGCAAACACACACACACATGCTCACACAAACACACACACGCAGACACATACACACTTTATCATAAGATGCTGACTTCAAAACGCGAGTATCCCGGGCAATCTCTTTGCTTAATTGAAATCCTCCACTGCTTTCCAACACGCATTTCCCCGCGGATTGTGAATATCACAGTTGGATATGCAAATGAGTGCAGAGTGAGAGAACTCGATGAGTTGGCTGACTTTCCTGGCCCCGTTGTCGTCTTCTACCTCAGCGGACGGTGTTTCGTGATTGTTCCCCGTCTGACAAGATCATCGTCTGAGTCCTTGTAAATCCTCTGTTTCTCCTCCGCCGCCGTCTACCGCCGTGCACCACCGTGCACCACCGTGCACCACCGTGCACCACCGTGCACCACCTACCCACCGCGTGGCTTATGGCTTTTAATACAGCCGATCAAGACAAAGATAGAGAGTGTCACAGAGAGAAGCATACTCTTTACAGATCAGTGGCTAATGGTGGCTGTTGATATAATCATATAATGGAAATGCCCTCCGGTGCGGACAGCCCTGTAAAAGGTTCCCTTCACCTCCACTCCTGTGTAGGATTTCTTAGAAACAGGGATTTTACAGCAAGCCATATTAAATCCCTTATCGCCCGTTCCAAGGCTGAGACAGGACGATGGCTCTGGCTCACACAATGCACAGGAGAAGCCAGGACGGTTTATGCTGCACCTCCCCGGTTATGTGGAGCGATGGGGTGAAATTGCAGCCGTTAAAGAAAGATGAAAGTCATGAGCATAGAGCAGACGAGTGTTGAATCTTACGACCCCATAGAGACCGGTTTGAAGGCCTTTCTGTCAGTGTTTGTGGTTCCTGCTTGTCGTGTTGTTTCTTCCTTTTTTCTGTCGTTTTCTCTTTTTCTTCCTTTCGCTACTTCTTTCCTTCTTCCTTAAGTGATCTCTTTCTTCTTTTCTCTATTCCTGGTTCTCTCCATCCCTCTTTCCCCTCGGCGTTCCTCCCCTCATTCCCATCGTGGGCTGTCGTTGAGGTGTGGGGTGTCGTACACAACAGCCACTGTATGGCTGTCGTGCAACATCGTATTGAAAACGTGGACCTGGACACTCTGAAAGAAAGAAACCGAGACTAGCCAACGAAAGGTCTGACCCTGATGACAATCATTAGCCTCTCCTCATTGAGATGTGATGAAAAAAAGAAAAGAAAACACAACTTTAACATATCCTGTTCCATCTGGCGCTCCGTCTGCTAGCGCTGTGGTCACCGCTCGCTGCGACGTGTTCAGAAGAGATTAGATCAACCAAAGCCAATCATCTCGCTGTAGATCACCGCCGGTTCTCAGACTCTGTGTTTGTGTGTGTGTGTGTGTGTGTGTGTGTGTGTGTGTGTGTGTGTGTGTGTGTGTGTGTGTGTGTGTGTGTGTGTGTGTTGATCTCCATGCACAGCTTTAATTGCCTGTGAATAACGTTGTGGTTATCAAGGAGAGAGAGAGAGAGAGAGAGAGAGAGAGAGAGAGAGAGAGAGAGAGAGAGAGAGAGAGAGAGAGAGAGAGAGAGAGAGAGAGAGAGAGAGAGAGAGAGAGAGAGAGAGAGAGAGAGAGAGTGTGTGTGTGTGAGTCGGTATGGTACTCAGTGGTTCAACTAGGTTGGCCTCTCTCTCTCTCTCTCTCTCTCTCTTGTTCCTACTTGCATCACCTTGATTGCACCCTTTCTAAGATCCTCCTGTGTCTGCTGTGGGTTTTCAGGGTTTCGTCCTGTTAATTGATACACTGGCATTGATATCACACACACACACACACACACACACACACACACACACACACACACACACACACACACACACACACACACACACACACACACACACACACACACACACACATCTCTGTCCTCAGACAGAGCAAGACAACATTTCATCAGGGTAAAAAAAAGATCCTCATTAATATGAGAGCGGAAGCAAACACGAAAAGCCCGAAGCACTCATAAGCAGCCAGCGCACATCTCCACTATGGCTGCCGGTGTCCTCATGCACAACATGGAGAGGACTCCAGCACTGCCTCCCTGTTACTCTTCTTCATCACGTGACACACTGGCCCCCCCCTGGGGAACTCGAATCACAGCTGACTGTTACCGGTGATGTAACCGCGGGAAACCGTAACCGTGGGATACTGACAGGCCCCCTCCAAGGATATGTTTTTTAGGGTTATTTTGCCAAAGAGATTAAGCTAAAGTAGTCGTCCCCCCCCCCCCCTTAGTGGCTTCAACGGGCCTGACGTAAGCTAGGGAAATGGCAGCGTCTTATTATTACCATGCCATATTATGTCAATACTATTTTGACACACTTTCGATTATCCCAACCAATAAATGTGCGTCCAATACGCCATGTGATCGGGGAAGCTGTCACCGGTCGTTCCCACGGCAACCCTGGGAAGCTAAGCCCTTGGCTGCTACCTCCACGGCTGCTTGTTGCTAGTCGGTATTACTGTTGTAGCTTTGCAGACAGGTGCCAGTCCTATTCAGAGTAGAAATGGTATCCCGTTACACTGTCCAGGATGAACGTCGGTCTGGCTAGTTTAATTATTATTATTATTATGCCAACTGTTCATCCCAGCTACAGCCTTAAAGGGCTTCCAAGGCCGCCTCATCCAACGCTCTAAACCCAAAGCCCTCTTAAGGGAAGGGAATATTCCGAGGGCGGAAACCTTGAGGTGAACCACAGCAGACGATAAGAGCAGACACAAGGCGATTGCACAAAAGCCAGCTGGAATAAGGGTCAAGGGTCAAGACAGCCTCACAAATTTGGGGTTTTCATCCGCGGACTGTTTATCGGATGTTCAAAACCCGTGATCACGCTCTTAAACGCCGGGCAGTGGTTCCCAGTCGAGGACTACTGTTATTCCAGTGGCTGAAGGCAGAGCTGGATTTTACTCGTTGAACACACAACAAACACACA